>NW_026273458.1:0-44130 GCF_020536995.1 Dreissena polymorpha | reverse complement strand
TAGAGAATGTAGCAGAGAACAAGAACAAAACGTTTCCTATCAGAAGTTTTGGTGATCTTGCCCTGCTGGTTGTATAATTCATTTTCTTGTAAAGTACATCATATGGAAAGTAATATAGGTTATTAAATTAAACTTCATATACTTTTCGAATCATAAGGAAAAGTCTTGTGCACTCTTTGTAGGATTTGCATACAGTAGTTATTTCCACCCATTGATTGTTTGGGCTAAGCATTAGTCCTCAAGCATAAGAGGCATTTACATAAGACTATGGACATTGCCGGAATACATAAAGAGGAAGCGCCGATAACAAGAACTACACATTTTAATCGGTTTCATGTGAAAGTATCGTTTAATTCGTCCTTAATGAACGTTTTAAATAAATCATCAAATGATAATATATTGCAAAACAAGAAGTATAATTATCTCGTGAGGATACACATAATTATTGCCTGAAATACGATGTTCTTGTGTAGAGCATAACTCATTTACTATAGATGGTACTAAAAATCTATGTACATTGATCTAGGACATCAAATGAAAATGCACAGTTTAATAGCCAGAGCTCTCTATATGTTTTGCTTATTGTCTTTTGCCTAGTATTGTATGAAATCAACTTAATTGAACATTGATCAAAGGCTTTAATGGTATGTGCAAAGCGAAATTACCATTACTCTGTCTTATATATTAATTAAGTGATTGAGTTTTAACCCTTTATGCACTTTCAATAAGTTGCATTTCAATCGTTTAAGATGAAACTTCATCTGAAGAGATCAAGAAATATAACTCTCTCTTTTGATATTTCGGACTAATTTCTCTTTCTTAATGGCTTTTGTAGAACCAGTAACAGTAAAACCCCAAATGAAGTGTCCGTAAGGGTGACTGGTGACCGGTAGCTGTGGGATCTGACAGCCAGAGTGCAGAAATATCCTTTCACGCACCCTTTCAGTTTATGAAAAACAGTGTCTTTATGTTTCCAAAAATTGCTCATAATTTTATTATAATTATTGTCTTAACCCTAGTTATATCAATTTATTACATAATTGTTTTATTGCTTAAGTTTCTTACAGTATTTTTATTTATATCACACACTTTTAGATTATTAATTCTTTTACTAATGCTTCATAATAAAATCAATCACTCTAATTTGTTATCAACTGTATGTACATATATATGTTTTGTACAACGACATTGAATATAATTATTCAAATAGGCGTTTCATCAAATTAGCAAGTTTCAAGTTTCAAATTTCAACAGTAACAGCAAAATAGTAAGAAATGCCAAATGCACTTAATCTTGATATGTATAAACTTACTTGTACTTAACACGGTATATGGTTGTCTACTTGAATTGAATAAATAAGTTTTACGTTTAAATGTCGTCCGTTCTCAATCATAACAATATATAAACTGAAACAACAATAACAGATAACGTGCATGTATATGACGTTATTCGGCGGCGTCACACAACGGCGCGCCAACGGCGGCGTCACACGACGGCGCGCTAAATTCCCAACATTCTCCGGGCCGCGAAATGTTAATATACACTTACAAAATATGCTTATTTAAATAAAATAATTAAATCTACTGATGTTTTTAAAACTTCAAATGTCCATAACATCAGAAAAGAGTTCAACACTTGATTGCACACAATTAAAGTCAGTTGTCGTCACAGTGTACTTCTAGCGGGTATAAATTGACGATAGGTCTCGTGGTGATTCCACCTGATGTACGGAGGCGCGCGGCCCTCGTCAACCCATCATTTCCGGTGAGAAGCTCGTCTACCACAGCCAGGGTCCACTGAAGTCGCGGTTTGAAGTCGTCCTGCACGATAACAACGTCGCACAAACGTATCGTCTGATGATTGTTGCCGCCTTTCGTTTGGAATTCCCTCAGTGACGTCAGATATTCATGAGTCCATCGGTGGACGGTACTGTTCGATAAGACGCACGCGAGCCTGTGCGCGTTGTGTGATATCACGAGTGTAACGTTGGGGAATGAACTATCACCAACGGCTTTAGCGTCACTATATGGAAGCCCAGTCAGTCTTCTTCCGTGGAGTAGATGCGCTGATGTTCGAATTGCATATAAGTGTTCCCTTTTTTACATTGAAATAATATTGTCATTTATTTAGCTTTTGCCGTTTTGGCGTCTACGTGTTTGCTCGGTGTTTGAATGACGTCCGATGTCAAATTGCTGTCTGCTCCGGGCAGTCGTGATTTCTGCTCTTTTTCGAAGAAACGTAACGAACTTTCTTAAAACTTAAATATTAAACCACTGTAAAGCTTATTATTATAGAACATGGTTAACGGTTTTAACCCACTGAATTATACATACGGTACGAAATTTAAAATTAAATATAATAACCTTGCATTGAAACCGAATGATTTAATCTTAACCGAAACAAATCAAAGGCGAATACAAGTATTGTCGACAGGCAAATAATAATTACACATGTTATTATATAAGAGCAGGTTTTTTAATGGATATTTCGTTCATTGGTATTGAAAATAGCTTTTTCATACGTAAAGTTCATGAAAGCTTACTCAGCAAATAGTTTTGCAGTTGTGAGATTACCGGCGCAAGGAATTGCGTGATCGGCTTCAGCTACAACGTCATTGTTATTTATTCGCTGCTACACATTAACTTTGGTAGTGTTTTTGTGTTCCAGTCTTTCTTTCATCGCTTTACGAATATGTATTGTATCAACACATCTAAAATTGACTGATACGTCCATGTATTATACAGTGATTACTAGTTATAAAGAATGATATTCCATATAACCAAACAAAATATTTAAATAAAGGTAGGCTTGTGCGTTACCGTTTAGGTTTCTATCGTTTTAGTCGATATTAAGATATAATACCACCATTATATTAAGTAAAACATGCTATGTGTAACTATGAAACGATTATCAGGTGGATTTGAATAACAATGATAGAACATACCACTTACAAGTTAGCTCATCATTTTATTTATTTGTATTTTTGAGGGAAGATTATATGTTTAATGTTTTCTTTTCAACACAGCTCATTTATTCAGTTCACGAGTTGACGCCGCGCCACATCATCAATATTTCATACATCTTTTACGTCTCATACAATTGAAATGTTTAATATTGATATATAGCAACACGTTTGTAGAAATAACGCTTGCTAGTCCTATACTGGTATATTTCTTATACCACACATATATAAATGAGAAATGTTGGAATATAATTGCATTTGTAGAATCGATTTCGCCGGCAATGTAATTGTATCTTGACATGAAACTAGACTTACGCTCGAAAAAAATGACAAGTATACACATGTTGTTATGGTTTGACAATAAATAACCTTGGCAGAAAAATTTGTCGTTTTATTTAAATAATATTTCTAGTAACGTTTAATGCAACTTTAAGAAAATTGGACAATATAGAGCGATTTCATTTGCAAAATCATTTTCGTACAAAACGGAGGGGTCGTTAATATTATAATTAATACAAGTTAAATTTAATGTTTAATTAAACTAATAAGAATGTGAATGCAATAAGTGTAAGCCAGTTATTCTATTGTTTCATCTAATCAATCAATTTAATAATAATAAAATAAAAACAATATTATAAACATATGAATTTAAAACGATACTATAATACTTATTATTATTTCGATCTGTTTATGTTTCTTTTTTTCGGTTTACGATACATGAATGAGTAATGCGTTTTAATGAGTACATATCATACCCTGACATATCCTTTAACGTTATGTCTTGTACACATGTAAAATATTTTTTTAATAAAACAAGTATATTTTCCATTCCTTATTACTTCACATGTGTATGAAAACAAAGCAGCATGTCAACGTGTTGTCAGTCGCTATTCTTTTGAAGAAATTGATAAACTGGTATAGTTTGTATCGAGTGCATTAAGTCATCATAAATAATCGACATAGAATTAACTATACGGACATTATAAAAATGACTTCGTTTGTAAGCGGTTGTGTTCAAACATTTTCCCGTAATGAAGGCCAGATACTCGTTTCGAACTTGTTAGTTCAATGTAAAATTAGTGTAATTAAACATTCCTGTAACACCCCAACACATACGAAGGCACGTTTCATACACACTTTTAAAATGCCATGCCTACGGATTTGTTGTTGCGTTCAAGTACCTGTGTTAAAGAAATGCCACTCATACGACAGTATCACTAGTCGTCTTTCCGTTTTATTTAATGTAAATAAGTGAAACTCCAGCTGCTGGAGCAGTATTGCACTCTCAGTATATACAATTAGTTGATCCTTTATTTAAGGCAAGTGACTTATTGCCAAAACAGAACAAAACAGCACAATACAAAACAACGTTTACACATATACGAATAAAGCTGGGGTCACCACCGCATTGGAACGGTCAATCCAAAGCATTGGGAGGTTTAAACCGGTTCAAGAGCGCTCAACATAACACTTGGCCCGACAATATTCATGAAACATATAAGTGTAATAACATGTAACCTCATAGCATTGTTACTCAAATTAAACAATAATAAAAGGGAATTAGAACGCATTCTATTTAATTACCATTTTAATTTGAATATTAAGATAATTATTAGGAAGAGCGTGTTTTGTTTCATAATTAGTCCATCAAATAAAAAACTTGACGAAATAATTGTTTCTGTATTTTGATTTAGTTTGGGTTATTGCAAATAGGAATAGAAAAGTATATGTGTTGATGTTCGAATGTGTTCGTGTGTAGAGTTAAAAGTGAAAAACGAAAAGACGGTATTAATACTGTTCAATACCGGCTTACTCCACTAAATGTATTTGTATACAAAATAGGTACAGACAAGTTGATCCCATACCATATTGACCCCCGCGTCAATATATATACGACGATAGCATAACAATTTCAATTTCTGCGGTAATCATGTTACTACAGTTATTATTAAAAAACGGTTTATACGACTGGCTGCAGCTCAGCATCGTTTGTAAAACTGTGTCATGATTTGAACTCATTATCTGCCTCTACTGCTCTACTCACAGACAACATTCTGTCTGCCTTTACCTCAATACCGCATGGGCTTCACTTAAACACTGAGAGTCGTATAGTTGTATGAGGGGTCTTACCCTTGCCACAATAAATTCGTCTACAAATGATGACAAAGGCATTTGGTATTTCCCAACTCGGTATACTCGCCTAGGACTTATAGACGTGGTTGTAGTCAAGCATGTCTTCATATTGTCCAAACATAGACACGTGCATCTATATATGTAGATATCGTGAAAGGTGTCTCGTTAAAATTGCTCTGACACCATCGTTTTCAGAGAGCTGCATAAACGTGCACTTGCATGTTATACGTTTAACATATACATACATATTGTTATATTTACTAGCATAACCCCGATTTAATCTCAAGCGTATGGTGACGAAATTAACCGAATCACACTAATGATGATTCATCTACAATCATTTTCGCGTGGTTGGTAATGTGGTCCAAAACACCTTGATAATTCGATCTTCCGTCAAATAGATATCAACACAAAAAATATCTCATATGTCACAAACCCAACTATGCCGTGACCAATGAATATGCCGTCAACAGAACCTCTATGCGCCATTTATGTTTTATAACCCGACATGAAAACTGCTAGTTAAAACTATAAAAAAGTTATATAATAAATGTTGAAATACTCAAAAAGATGTATTATTTAAATATACAATTGTACCATGCTATTATGCTTGAATGCAAGGCGTCTACCCGGCTACTGAAAACCCGAAAGAAATAAACGCATACATTTAATACATAGTTTTTTTCAACGCACTCGCTTCAAAATCGAATATTCTTAATGTGCAATGTGCATTTATTAACTGAATGAATTCATAGTATGAAAATGAAATGCATAACATAATTTTAAACCAATCGTTTTTATTTAAAAACAATTTGCAAATAAATGTCACACAAGCTTCGTCTAGAAGCGATTTTAAGCCAGAAAAAAACAATTCATTTAGCAAAAAAGACACACTGCAAAGTAATGGCCGCTGTGAAATGTTTCAAATTATATTACGTTTAAATCGAATGGCGGTACTTATTGATGATTTGTTTCAACAAATAATGAGCTTCAAACTTAGACAATCTTTTAGTATTAGGATGTTTATGTTTTATGTTGATGAGTATTTGTGTTGATATCCTTTATGGTATTTTCTGCTGCACACATTATTTGATTAATTTAATGTAATGCATGTAATGTAATGCATCTGTAAACGATAATACTTAAAGAGTCTACTGATAATTGATAAAGATATTTTCTTTGGATTGCTGTATGCAGCGCTATAAGTGAAATCAATCCGATCAAAGAGACACACATAAGACATGTCAGTAGCATATATGATGAAATAGATGTCCGTCTGCACAATATCAAGCCCATTTTCAAAAATGCTGGTAATTATTTAAGAAGTTGCATTATTTCGTTGTCAAATTGTAACTTTGGCCTTTGCATACTGGGCATTGACAGGAAATGCCTTCTCTACATGTTAAGTTAATAATTCAATAATGTCCTGTTGAATTATGCAATTACACGGCTTGCTTTGAGTAATAGTTGTTATGAGGAACTCTCCAGTCTGAGTTTTTTCCGATATTTGAGCACGCGCGGTAGGTACAAACAAAAGCTGACTAGCATATTTTAAAAGAGAGTGAATAAATAATTTCTCTTATCGCTGAATAGTAAACACCACTTTTTCTGCTCAAATGTTCGTTATAGTTGATAAAAATACCATGATTTAATCATTTTTCTTCAGATGAACTAATCTCCATCGTGTTAAATTTGTAAGAATACTATGTAATACGATGTAATGCTGCATGTACATGTTAAAAGCTTCGGTCGCGTAACTATGTCATTGCATAAACTGTACGTAAGCCTGGGCATACAGTTTTAACGGAAGTTTGTCAACGAAATTACCAAGACATTGACTCCATCGTTTATATGTTATACTATTCAATATATTTAAAAGCACATAGACATGTACCAAACAAAAAAAACATACTATCCTCAGTCCATTCGTAGTACTAGAACTCATATATCGTTCCATATCAGTTGGATATTTACATGTCCATTGATATTGCTCTATCGTGATGCTTTTAATCTGAAAAGTAAAGAAAATTATTCGCTATAGACCTTAAGATTAGAAGGCACATCACTAACGTGCTTTCTCATACATGACTTTAATTTCCTATATTTATAAAGCATGCCGAAAAAACAAGAACATGAATAATGCTTTCAGAACAAATATTGCATATGTCAAGCCGTTTGTATAGTTTTCCTTCCTAACCATACAGCTGACAGTCTGTTTTTCATTTGTCTTTTAAGGATGTTAGCTACTGGGCCCATTCGAATAGGCGACTGTACATCTGCACGAAGTATTTAGACTTTAATCCTGTATTAAACGTATGACATACATGTGTATCAGTATTAGATTTGTTATGTGTAATTATTAATAATAATAGTAAGTAAAAGGTATAACAACAAAGACTTGAAATTTGACATTTTCTTAAAAGAATACTGTCGTTTAAATACTTATTATACACTACTGAATGGGAAGCAAATCGGATATCGACGTTACTGGTCATTATTGTATAAATGACAATGTTTGTACCTCCCGCGCGCGCTCAGAAATCTGAAAAACTCACAGCGCGCGAGTTCCGAATTAAATCTATTTGCTAGGGAGACATGTGTCGTATTAGTTGTAAGTGCCTTGAATATTTGCAAGATTATATATATTATATTATAAGTAGAAATACGCCATTATATTGCACTATGCATAAAGCAGCATTCGTAAGCGCTGCCATCGATAACCACCTAGGCATATTCTCGTCCATAGTAGGATAAACAATCACAGGTTTCGCTACACGAGCCTGACAGTATTTGATCCTCGAACTGTTCAGCTTTATATGACAATACATCGCATGCATGTTTGCCATAATGCAAATCGGGTTTACTAATAATCGTGTTGAGAATTTATAAAGTTAAACGAATAGGATAAATTGTGAAGTGTACACAGATACACATGTCAAGTAATCAGGTGCTTTGAGTGGTTTCATTATGTTTTATAAGGTCAAAAACATAGTTTAAAATGTTCGAAAACACATCACAAATATTATAGGAGATTTACATATTTAATACCCATTTTCCATACATAAACACAGTGTCATTTAATGAATTATGTATTGCAATTCTTCTAAACCCCCGCGTAGGGATATCCATTCAGCAAGAGAATATAAAGATAAAAGGGGATCCGAGCATTTTGGTGTCGGCAATGTAATCTCAAGCAGGGTTATCTCATGGGATTTTTCACATGCGGGTGCACTTTTGTATAGTTAAGCATAGTTTCAATCACAGCCTGCTTTGATTACATATGTCATAAACATATCGTATTTTTGTATATAAAATTATAATTATGACCTTAACCCTATCCATTAATCTAACATATGACACACAGCAAGGAAGAAGATGGAGAAGAATTATAGAAGGTTATTACAGAATCCACTGATGCATAGTAAAATAATGGCTAAATAATAAATATTTCTACAAATTTGTGACCTTTGATGTGTGACCTTGACTTTGGTCAAAAGCACATAGATCTTGCACTGCATGAAAATTGAGAATAATAACATCAGGCCATTTTGAGAATCCATTTTAGTTTGGTAGAATTATTATCCAAAAAGGCATATTTAATCAAAATGTGTGATTTTGACCTTTGTGTATGACTTTGACCATGACCTGAGCATTCTGGATCTTATATTTGACACTAAACTAAATAATGGAGAACATTTGTTGACAGTTATTACAGAATCCCTTGATGCATAATAAAGGAATGACTTTATAATGAATAGTTTATCAAATGTGTGATCTTTGACCACAATGTGTACGTTTACGTTAGCCCCTATGATTATTGGTGTTAAATGTGAAGCACCACCAAATGATTGAGAACAACTATGGCAAGTTTCATGGCTCTGGCTCATTTATTAATGGAGAAAAAGCTATAAGCTTATATTAAAATGCATTTGTATGCCCTCGGATCGAATGATCGGGCGTATATTGTCTTTGGCCTGTCGGTATGTCATTCTGTCACTCTGTCATTCTGTCTCAAAACTTTGACCATGCATTAAAGTTTTGCAATAACTTTTGCTATATTGAAGATAGCAACTTGATATTTGGCATGCATGTGTATCTCAAGAAGCTGCACATTTTGAAAAATGAAAGGTCAATGTCGTCCTTCAATGTCAAAAGTCAAAAAATACAATCTACGGGAAGTAATAAGCTTTAAAAGGGAGATCATATCTTAACCTGCCAAATGATATATTGAAATTTTATTTCAAAGCGGCGCAATAGGGGGCATTGTGTTTCTGACAAACACATCTCTTGTTTCAAGATACAAACGGCCATAACTCCGTTATTAACAGATGATGTACAATGCCATTTTGTGTGCATCATCCTCTTATCCATATATAAACTCAGTCCAAGTTTGTATGAAATCTTCCAAAATATGGCTCCGGACACAAAATTGCAGGACGGACGGAAAGACCAACGGACGGACGGACAACGCCAAAACAATATCCTTCCACCTATGGCTGGCGATAATAACCCAGTGTGAAAGGCTAGTGAATTATATATGATTTTGTCGTAATTATTATTCTCGAAATGCTGTTCAATAGGCCAGTAGGGAATGTAAATCATTGAAGTTTTGAAAACATCTTAAAATGACGCATTTTAAATACATTTTCCCATGATAATAAAAATAACGCAGGTATTATCCTACCTTTTAAGAAAATTCCGTGCCCCCTCACCGTATAATGCATTAATACAAACGTTCTTGCCCTATTAACATTCAAAACGGTCTACAAAGTATGTGTTTTGCAAAAGTTCAGTTTTTTTTTGTGCGCAAGGTTTTGTTTGGATGTCCATCTTGTTGTATACAAAACAATATCATTGAATAAATAAATCGCCGTTTCATCGATGAGAGAGTTACTAAAACGGCTCCTATTTTTTCACAAGTGTGTGTATCATTTGAATATAATCATGAATTGTTATAGTAACACATTTTAAGTATGTGGTTAAATATGTGGATGTATAAGTGGTATTTAAATGTGTATCGGTTGATTAAAATCAAATGCAGTGTAAAGAAAGGTGGCCTTATAACGTTATAAGAAATCATCATACAATTTTAAAAGTTTTCTCTGTGCCGTTAACAAGTATTTACGTATGTTGAACATACATATTAAACAAAATTGAAATTAGTTATTGTCTCTGTATAGAAGTATATTTAAAGGTTGTTAAATATTGTACTTTATAATACAAGCAAAAATAGAAAAGTACAGTGAGTTTATATAGGATCAGTGTGTGCATTCATATTGCATGTTCAGCTCATCCGGATCCCGTGAATTAAAAACAATACAATTGATACGTTCAACATGTAAATTGCTTTCTGTATACATTTGTTCAATATTATGAAGCCATGCTTGTGAGTATGTCAATACCATTGAACTTAAGATATATTTAATGCATTGTTACAAAATAAAATGTGGATGAATCATGAACAACGTAACATAGGTACATTTGAAATAGTGCTCTCCACAACTTTCCATAGTACAAAAAGTCTTTATTCGCATAGCTATCAGTGATATTTTATATATTTTGAAAACATTATCTTAAACACGTAGTAGTGAATAAATGTTTGCTGTTTTAACAAATGATGTTAGACATTGTTGTTTATTAACAAAGATAAACGTTTCATACTTGCTTTCATTACTGCGCAGAAAAATTTACCTCCGGAGTGGGGCGTCATTGGTCTCAAATCCAACAGACTGCACAACAGTTCAACTGGCTGAACCAGCTACAATCAATGCTTACTTTGAAAAAGGTACCACAAACTCATTATTAATCTTGTGACATTAATTGTCACTGATCCCATAGCTAGACCTATCTACAATGTAAAGAAACCTGCGAACAATTAAACACTCGATATACCACCGATTTTTCCGCCCATCTAGCCAAGTGACTTCGAGATTTAAACAACTCCAACAAATTTACCATATGACATATGCAAATAAAATATGGTCCTTTTAATTGCCTTTTTACAAATGTTTTGTAACAAAGTCAACGTCAAAACCTTCCATAAATATGAGAGCCAGTTGCTTTTGGCATGTACGCCATTTTCCTTGACAAAATTAATGTCGAGGTTGAAATTATTTGTCAAAGAGATGGGGTTTGTGTTATGAAAAATACGAAAATAAACACCTGTGTAATGGCCTTTGTGTTACTCAAACAGTATCCAGAATGATAAGTTGGAGGCATCGAGCGATTCCTCGCTATAGAACGTTATTTCATTTCACTAAATGTCCCCCTTATTTTGTATGTAGCATGTTCCATTATTAGTATCGATAAATGGCAAATATTCTTCAAATGAGTTTCGTGTGTCACGGTTGAAGGGTTTCTCGAGACCACGTAAATAAGTGGGCGAAACCATAGGTTATCTGGCGAGTGTCAATTGTTCGTTGGTATTTAATTATCGAGGATCGTTCTACCCACGAAATCTACGAAATATAACGGTCAACGAGTAATAATACCTGTATAGGATACACTTACCTTTCTATGTGAATGCGATAGCCACGATATTAAGCATCATATAGTATTAATATTAAACATCAATGCTGGAATATTTCTGTTTAATGAAAGACACATATTGAACGTTCATGATTATAAGTTTGGAAGAATGTGAATGGCTTGGCAGGAACCCGATTGTTGCAATGGCAGTTGACGGTTTGACTTTCTATCTTGATGGGGCTTCCACACATGACAGTATTCAGGTTCGTAGCCTTCGACGTCAGTTGAGATAAATTACTCTTTTTAAGAGTAATACCGATAATTTAAATTGAAACAAAAAGAAGAATGCATTATTTTTATTTCGCCTTGTTTGATTGATAATCACACACAGAATCTATTATACCATTATACCGGGCATGTCTTTGAACCTACTGTCGTTCCTTTACTGAATTTTACTAGAGTCTGAATAATATATATCCATATGATATGTATACACACTTTTTAACTTGCATTTATTGCATTTGACGAGTTAAGAACAAACTAACACAATTGCTGACAGACACATTTTTACGAATAGAAGGCAAGCAGCAAAAAATTAGATGATTTAAGGACTTTGATTGGATTCAACAAACATATGCGTTTTATGCGTCTAACCCCTTCGTATTTGCATAATATGACCTGCACATACACTTTTTTCATCTCTTAACGCACTTCGTATTTTTCTCTAGTCCCATTCGTAGATATCTCTTTATTCCATTAGTATATCTAAACATGTTTACACAACACGACATTGAGCCCATATTAACCAAACAATTCAGAAACCCAAGTCTTAAACTAAACTGTTATTGAAACTGTAATGTTGTGAAAGTTTGATACATTTCTTTATGAATTCAAATTTAACATTATTGTTACACACTTATTTTTGTAGAGCAAATGTTTTATGACATAGGAACTATGTGCATATATTAAAACGCTGACCATATTTACCTTGAATCTACTTCTATTCTTTATTCTGAACAATATGATTGGTTGATAAATACGTGTCCGGAACAAGGGCTTTTTTAAACATTCACATTGGGAAAGCATACTAATCCTGCTCCTTTTGTTTGATACTTTCAGCAATGTGCGGAGTAGAATCAAACGAAAACTTCCTTAGATGAAAAAGAGTATGAAAACTATGATGAACTATCATGTCATGTTAATTCTTGATAGAAGTAATCATATTAAGTTTGATATTAAAATTACGTCGCATTGAATGAATATACAGCACTTATTAAGAAACATTATCGATACTATTCGCGCGAGCGTTTAAAAAATATTTAAGAAATTATGTACCTTTTCTATGTATGAGATAAATTTCTTAATGACAACACAATGTACTGCTACTTATATATTTTGAAGAACAAAAATACATTTTATTGTGGCAGTATAACTAAAGTCGGTATTTAATTGAAACATTCAATTTTAAAACAGGCAAGTCATTTGTGTGATACGGAATGTTCAATCACAGCAGTTAAATGACGCTATTTAAGAGTTGTGTTATTCATCACACAAGATAAAAAGATATAAAAAACAAGTAATTGTAAACATAGAGTGAATGTGTCTGTGTTTCAGGGGCGACGTGTTCCGTATCCTCTTGTTCTACTGTACTTCTGACAGAGACGCGAATGAATTCTTACAACTACTAGTGGTAGACTCTCGCAAGTTTCTCACCAGTTATTAAACCTGAAACAATTTTAAGTTATAGTCCTGTTCTGTATATGAACTACTTTTAACTAGCAGCCCCTCTTAATATAAACGCGTTCGTGGTTTAAATGAAGCACAGGTGTATAACGCGAAGTGATATTGATCTTCGATCGTGATACATCGGCTATCTCGGATTCTTCCGTAAGATAGGCCTCGTGGCTAACGGTCGCCATCTTGCCTTGTATTACTACTTTACTACCCAAAATGTTATCAGTCTAGTGTTATGAGGCTGTATACGATGCGCGTTGAACTAGCGCCAACTTTTTTACCAAAACTTTGATATTAAGATCACTATTAACGTTCAGTTGTATTGCATTTTGACCTATTATCCAGATGATTTACTTTTCAATTATTATTTAATCACCCTTTTATCAATTTTTTTAGATGAAATTACGGTGTTTACAAAATAAACCAAACCGAAATTGAAGCTGGATGCATTACGTTTCGCGATGTAAACATTAAATATGTGTTAAGTTTGAGGAAGCGAATCGATCATAGACGATGGAATATGTATGCAAACAGACTATCATTGCTGATTTATGTACTTGCTGAAAAATACCATTGATGACAGGTCATGTATAGAACGTTAATCAAAATAGTGACCATAAATCAATACAAATGTCTGGGTTGATCATTTAATTAATGCACTTTTCTGATATAATTGCCTGTATCTAGTTGTAAATACCATGATATTGATAAATTAAAACGTTTTTTCATAAATTAACGATTCGTGTTTAATTATTATCATTTAGGTAATATAGAATTGTATCATTATCATCATTAAATATTCTTAAAATTGAAAAAATCTTAAATTATCATGATTACTTTAAAGAAGAATTTTTAAATTTTACTCATTATTTTTAAAGAATTTCCACATTTGCTTGATTCAAAATAAGGCTTTTATTTTTAAGTTTTAACTATTTTTTTTTACTTCGATTGCATTTAACGTATATGTATTTGAAATGCTATTGAGTTCGTTTCCCGGGCGTAGAACCAGTACGTGGGTGTCTCTTGGAGATTTCTTAAGAATGCTCCCACACTGGGGATCAAACCAGTGACCTCCAGATCATTAGGTGGACACCACATCCATAACACATCAGCATCCTTTGATTATTTTAGTATTGCATCATTATATAATATAATGTTGCTACATAATTTTGGAAAATGATTAATGTGCAGTACTAAATAAATCTAAATGCATACAATTTTAACTGTGTATATTGTGTGATTATTAGTTACAAATTTACTTTTTACAGGTAAACTGAATTATGAAAGACTGATAAGCATGAAATTGACAACTCATCTTCACAATGATACTTTGTGTGGCTTATTCTAAAAACAAACCCACAGTCAGTGAGAAAACTACAGTGTAAAAGAACCACTTGATATTGAATTATGGCTGACCAAGCAAATGTTATCATTTAAAATAAAGAAAACTTCCAGTTCAATATACATTTTATACCAATTATGACATTGACCAACACAGACAATAATTCTAAGGTTAATTTTCCCACAATTGACTGTTACAATTGGATACTGTTTTAAGCTTCACTCTACTTTGTCTGAAAATAAAAGTCCTAAATGATGTAATAGAAACATACATATTTAATTTTTAGTTTTACAAGTATATATATACATATACTATAACATCTTTTTATCAATGGTCAATCAATTTAAGTTTAAGTAATATATATATATATATATATATATATATATATATATATATATATATATATATATATATATATATATATATATATATATATATATATATATATATATACATACATGTTTATGCTTTGATTTTTTTCTATTGAAGCCAAATTAATATCCCATTAGATAAATTAATATCACAGCAGTATTCCTTGTTTGTCTGCAAGTAATGCAGCAATCAGGGATTATTATTTTACTGATCCAGCCTTTATCTTTATATTATAATTGTTTAAACAGATTAAGATGTGTATAATTAAATTTAGGATGCGTCAAGATTAAAAAATGATACATGTATTAATTAATAAAGAATCAATAACAATCATAAACTGTGCAATTGTTTTAGTATTGTGTGAAAGGATTTGAAGTAATTATGTGTTTTTGAAATATTATTTATGTGAATTTGAATAAATATATATACTGTTGACGTATTTCTCAGACAAAACTGTTAATTATATATTAAGAATGTATTATTGTAATATCCATTTGATTTTTTTAGTACAAAAAGCACTTTAATTTCTCTGGCATTTGTATTTATAGTAATTGCATATTTTACCTGAAACTTGAAACTTGCTAATTTGATTAAACGCCTATTTATATAAGTATATTCAATGGCGTTGTACAAAACATATAAATATACATACAATTGATAAAAATAAGTGTAATTGATACTTTTATGCAGCATTAATTAATGGATTAATAATCTAAAAATGTGTGATATAAATAAAAATGCTGTAAGAAACATAAGCAATAAAACAATACAGGCTACGAATTAAACACGGGGAAAATAAAATATTATGTAATAAATTGTTATATCTAGGGTTAAGACAATAATTATAATGATATTATGAGCAAAGTTTTGGCAACATAAAGATACTGTTTTTCATTACTGAAAGGATACGTGAAAGGATATTTCTGCACTCGGGCTGTCGGATCCCACAGCTACCGGTCGCCTGTCACCCTTACGGACACTTCTTTTGGGTTTTAACCTTATTTGAACTATTGTGACTACAAGTCACAAATAGACTGACCAAGTGTGACTATAAGACACAATAAGAGGGGCTAAGCGTGACTAAAAGACCGCTGGATGATGTCATTTAATCATTGAGCAAAGAAGCCCTTATGATTTTTGGTTACCGGTCACTTGTACAATATATATCCTTTTCGAGCAAAGAAGCCCGCAAAATTCTTTAATTTCTTAGTCCTCCGAGTCATGGTTGTTGGATAAATAAGCTTATACAACTGAGCCTTGATTTGTTTTGAAATCATAGGTTTTTAAATTAAAATAGGTTGTAAAAGTCTCTGAAGATAAAATGTGTTCAAATTCCTTTTGAAAATGTCTATTGAGACAGAAGTCCGAATGCTTGCTGGTAGGTCATTCCACAGTTTCGGACCAACAACTCCGAAACTCCTGTCCATGAAAGTTGTTCTCTTTGTGCGTTTCACATCATAACATCCGGCATACGAGACGGTAGATCGTAGGTCACGTGCTGGTTCTTTTTCTTTTAAAAGTTCTGTAAGGTATTTTGGCGCGTGACCAACAGAACAATTATACATGAAGGTCCGTAATATGAATGTTATCCTAGCCTTTACTAGTAGCCAGTGTATTTCATACAAGGCATCTTTTGAACTGTCATATTTCTGTTGGCCGAGTACCAATTTGGCACAGATGTTTTGGATACGTTGCATTTTGTTTTTTTCGCATTGAGCTGTTCAATACAAGATGAGATTACAATAATCCAGATGGGATATAACCAAAGACAAAACGAGTATTTCTGTTGCTTCTTTTGTTAAGTATTTCCTTATGTTTTTGATTTAAAGGTAGTTGTACATGGCTGTACGGCACTTAATTTTGATGTGATCTTTAAAATTTAGTGTTTCGTCTAAATATGCACCCAAATACCGTATGCATTTTTCTGCTTTAACAGTGTCACCAGCGATATCTATTTATTTAGATTGACATTTATTTAATTGGGGTCTACTACCAAACATGATGAATTCCGTTTTTGATGCGTTCATTTTTAGTTTATTCTCATTTATGCAGTTGTGAATAACAAGTGCACAACTTTCAAGTTCTTGAATGGCAGTTCTTTCAACAGAAGAAGATGTAGGTTTGAATCGCTTGTTTGCGGTGTGGTCGTCTGCAAAACCGTAGACTGTGATGGAGGGAGGAACGACATCAAACAGTGTTCCAACGTACGTCAGGTAGAGCAATGGACTTAGACAACTACCCTGGGGGACACTACACTCCAAAGAACGTGCCGCCGATAAAGCTGAATTAACACTTATACGACAGCTTCTTGGACGAAGATAGGAGTCTATCCAGTTTAGTGCCGTGCCACATGCACTGTATTGTTTTTGCAACACGTCTGGTACTATGTCATGATCGACTGTATCGAAGGCAGCACTCAAATCAATGGCAATAAGTGCTGTTATCTCTTGTTCCTCCATACCTTCGAGTATATCATTGACTAGTCTAAGTAAAGCAGATTCACAAGAATGGAATTGTCTGTAGGCTGACTGATTTTTGGAAGGAGATTGTTTTCATTCACGAGTATATTGAGTCTAAACAGAGCAGCCTTTTTCAATCACTTTCGATAGAAATGATAAGTTGCTCACTGGTCAATTGTTGGCATAACTCAGGTCTAGTCCAATTTTCTTAAGAAGTGGTCTTACTATTGCCTGTTTAAGTTTTGAATTAACAACTCATTGACTCAGAGAGATTGATTAACCAATTTTGTCACGAACGGTAGTAACTCGTTTAAAAATGATTTTAGTACTCTTGTTGGCAATGCATCTAGTTCGCATGATTTTGTTTGAAGATGATTGATGATCTTTTCCACTTCATCTTGGGTAAGCTCCTCGAACATACCGAACCATCGAACTTTCTTGTGATCGGGTATGAAATTTTTTAAACTTGCAAGGGCATCTCGAATTTTGTTAATTTTATCCAGGAAATGATCGGCAAATGTTTCAGCTATCGCGGTGTCGCTTTCACCTTCCGGCAAAGGGTTATCAGTTTTGTTTCAGTTAATTCTGATACAAACTTGTAGAGTTGTTTAGAATCTCCGTGACAATTAATAACTTTTTGACTAAGCGATCGTTGCTTCTATGCATTCAACTCGAAAGTGTATTTATTTCTGGCATTTTTGAAAAGTTCATATTGGTCTGGTTGTTTGTATTTTCTCCACATGCGTTCCAGTTTGCGTGTTTTGCGTTTTAGTTCAATAATGTTTTCATTAAACCATGGTTTTGGTGCACGACAAATTTTGTTTTTCTCAATGTATGGAGCGTGTTTATCAAGAAATCTACAGATTTCATCTTCAAATCGCTCTACAAAAGTATATAATTTGTCTGCTGTAATTGACATTTCATTGAGGTCGTTAGTAAATGCTGAGTGGTCTATGTTTGTAAAATTTCGAAATTTTATTGTTTGAATTTTGATATTTTCTTTATGTGCTTTGGTAACGACTTTTACTACACAATGGTCCGAAAAGAAAGGGCCTGGTTCACACGAATTGATTTCAATACCATTTGTAGCCTCAGAGACTACTAGGTCGAGTGTATTTCCCTCTGTGTGTGTGCTGAAATAAACATGTTGTTCCAAACCCATTGCTACAAGAGAATTATTAAATTCAGTCACAACACTGTTAGTTTTGTTGACATGCAAGTTGAAATCCCCAAGAATCATAAGATTTGAATAGTTGAGAACAATTTCCTCCATGAATTCGAAAAATTCTGTTAAAAAGTTGATGTTCAGTCCCTAATGATTGTGGTCTGTAAACGCCAATTACATTAAGTGTAATGTTTTTCAGAATCAGTTGCCATATACCATGTTCAAATGTCCGGGTATGACTACTTGACACTTTTCGTACATTAACCCCATTATCATTCTGACAGCATTTATAAACTGTGTTCATGCAAGTATGGACACGGTTTTATTTTTTGAGTATTTAAAAAATCAAATTAAACGTTTAGTTTTGATGTAATATCAGTTTTTATATGCACGTGTCTATTTCATTTATAAGTTATAACAACTGTAAGAGATATAATTTATGATCATATGCTTTATCATTACACTATACATTATCATTTGTTATATGAAAATTACACGTAAAATTCATATGAAAGCTCAAGAGATAAATACTAATAGCAGCGTGCTACACCCTGCTTCAATTTAACATGACTTGATGGTATTTAGTCCTCAATTCTAAATGGTCAAGGGCAAATGTGCAGATTTGAAAAAATAAATCTTAACTGGGATCCCATAGGCAGACTTTCATCTTACTTGTATTTAATTTAATTCATGATCTGAATTTGCTCTTTGGCAAATCTTCGTTGATCACAGTATTAAACGGATTTTTTTTCACTTTGTAGTGATTATATTTTCATTTTTTATCAGACATCTCTCCTCAAAAGTTTTACATGATTGCTTGGTTAATTTAGGAAGAATATCAAAGCATCATAACATAAAATGAAAAAAATGTGTAATAGTAAAAATGGCAGAAAAAAAAGCACTAGATAATGTGCCTTTAATCTGAGATGATATGGTGATGTATTGGAATTTCTCATAAATAATGTGTCCCATAGGTGTATAATTGTATAGTCGCATGTATGAGTGGTGTCAATTTCACAATACCAATTAAAGCCTATAATTTAATAAAACAATGTGAAGTTTGATGTGTGTTTTTGTCAGGATCTGTTTTTTAAATATGTATTTATATGTATATATATATATATATATATATATATATATATATATAGTGTTCAAAAGTTAACATGAAATAAAGTTACTGTAATTAAGTTACAGTTAGTTTTACTGATTTGATTGGATGCGTATGCAGATACCGTATATCATTTTTTTTGCAGAGGACAATAGCAAAAACAAGAGCTGTCTCCATAGGATGACATATGACCCCGATTAACGCTTTGATAGAAGTTATGAGCATTTTTCAAAACCTTAACGCAAAGTGTGACGGACAGGCAGACTGACGGACGGACAGTGTGATCACTATACGCCCTCCTTCAGGGGCATACAAATGTGTTTCACTATGTTTTGGTAAATTAATGATGTAGTTAAAAGAACAGAATCATCAATTATTATAGTTATTGATTATAAAGTGTTGCTGGCATATTGGATGTGTTCATCTAGCTATAAGAAGGTCCCTGTTTTATCCCCGCTGGCACTGAGTGAAGGTTCTCAAAATCTTTAAATAATATGATAAGTACAGATGGGGTCGAGAAAGCCTTGTCGATATGGGGGCTAAACACCTGAAATCAAAGCGACCCAGGTTAAAGGCCGATGCCAAATAAACCAGAGGCCGCATGAGCCTGCTAAACTCTGAACAAGTATTGTTTCTACTCAGGAAACTTGCTTAAGTGTTGTACTTTGAGTTTCAGTGCAATCTTTTTAAAATTAATCGGTTAAAATGAATAATAATTTGTCAAAAATAAACATTCTGCACAAATTAAATTATTTACTTTACCTGTTTGCAGGAATCATTTCAGTCTTGATGGTTAGTGAACTATGTCAAAAGCACCATAACTATGAAACACTTGTATTTTGAATATTACAATGTTCCACAGAAATGATGCTGATGATAATTCTACACAATGATGAATTATTAGACATATTTCTTCATTCCATTTCCACCAACAATTTGACTACCAGTTAAAATGCTTCGTACACAGATGAAAATAACACTATTCCACTCAACATTCGTGACATATGTACACAATTTTTCAACTTTTCGCAATAAAAATTGTCTTCTACTGTTGTTGTTGTTGTACTTTTAAAAGGAGTTCGAAAGATGGCGACCATTAACCCAGAGATTGATTAATGAAACAAATCGTATGCTGATCCAGATTGATTGATCTCCAGAAGGTAAAGGGCCTTATGAATAACATATTTCAAACAGCTAAAGATCTCGTAAAAGTATTGGTCGCGAAATGAAGACAACGTGTGTTGTTTTTGTTGTTACAAAATGGTTAAGAACTCATGGTCTGATATAGATAGAAGTTGTTTTGATTCACTAGCTAAAATAGGTACTGGAATATAGTAGAATCATTAAATTGCGTACTTCTATACGAATATTATTAAGCTAATATGAATATTTTATGTTTTTTTCTCCAAATGGTAGGACAAATATAAGGGTTTTAACGCTTTTCTTTAAAAATATGTGTGCTTCTGTAAAAAGTCACTGCAAAACTCTTATATCACTAACTGAACTTGAATCATAAATTACTCGATGATCATTTACCAAATTGTGTTAGTTACTGGTCACTGCAAAAACGTTTTTCTTTAAAGCATTAAGTTACCAAAAATATAACAGCAACCACCGTTGTCAGTTGTCCAGATATCCGTTCCTACATATTTTGTCAGGTCGGTCATGTGCGTAAACATATTTGTTAAAATATGTTACATTTGTTGCAAATTATAAGGATATATTAAAGTTTGAAACTCAGCTGATTATCCTTCGTTTAAATAGTAAAGAGCCTGTGTATACCTCTGTATTGCTTATATATTGTATCATATCATTTATGAATATGTCGTTTCCCTTGAAGTGGTATGATGAATTTCAGGGCCTTCATATAAACATAATAAACGCATAAATATCATGCTACATGAGAATGGTAACTAAGATTATCAAAATAAAGTCTTATTTCTTACGAATTAAATTTCTTACGAATTCATGACTTTGAAAAATTAACCACCTCCTAGTCTTGATATGTAATATTTTAAGTATTTAGTAGGTCTTAGCAAACTTTTAGTGATATATTTTGATCTTAGAAAGTCTAATAGATGTTTTGGAGATACAGAATGAGTATGCTATAGAGAGGTTTTGAGGATACATAATAAGCAGGTCTTAAACACGTTTTGGAAATACAGAATGAGTAGGTCTAAAATACTTTCTGGAGATACAAATAGAGTCGGTCTTATAGACGTTTAGGAGACACATATTGAGTCGGTCTGCCATACTTCATGGAGATACAGATTGAGTATTTCGTACATAAGTTTTGGAAATACATATCGAGTAGGCCTTATAGACGTTTTGGAGATGCACTTTGAATTTTGAGTAGCTCTTACAAACGTTACAGATTGAGTATACTAATATATATATATATATATATATATATATATATATATATATATATATATATATATATATATATATATATATATATATATATATATATATTAGTTGGCCTTATACACCTTTTGGCGGTACAGATTGCGTAGGACTCGTAGACCGTATGGAGATTCAGTTTGATAATCTAATTAGGCCTTACATAATTTTGGATGTACCGTTTTGTCTAAGTTATGATCAAGGGACGGTTAACAGTACACACCGGGAGAAACAAGTACGTTTGCTAGTTACCGGAAGTCTTCAAATTGTTGCCGGAGTCATGAGGGTGCTTAAAGACCGGCAATCAAACCGCTAGACGCTAAGAATCGGAAACACTTTTCTGAAAATAGTTTTTTACGTGTATTGACATTTTTTTGCATAATCAACATGTGTTTTTTTTTTCATTCAAAATCGGCTCCGGTAACCGGGCCCATTTCCAATTGAAAAAAGTATATATTTTTCCCTAATTGGACCTAACAATTCCCAATGGAAGATGTTTTGTTTTAGATCTCAATATTTTGTTCTTCTCCCATCCATATGAGATCAACCTTAGTAAATATAATACTAGACACACTTGTATCTTCAGTCTTTAAGCATTTCTTGGTAAAACAACAACAACACTAATTCCCCAGTTTTAGTCAAAACACCGCGTTTTTTTTTTAATCCAAAGGGACCCGGTCCCATTCCCAAAATGGTGAGAAAAAAAAACACTGCTCAATATTTTTTCGCATCTCATTACATACATTTTCACAACCGTTTTTTATTGTAAGCACTGTATTTATGTACTAGATTATTCAAACATATATTATGTATTACTGCTTTAATCTGAGATTTATTACGATAATCTGGTTCTAGTACTTCATGATTATTATTTCTGAAATCGTGTAAACAAAGATGGACAATACCTGTGTGTACTTCATTTCATCGTGGTCAGAACGTTATATTTCTCGAGTACCTATGTAACCCATTGAGCTAGTGAATTGCTATGAAATCAAATTGATAGTATATAATAAAGTTTTTTTTTAATTTGAATTATAGGTCTATGATGATAATGTGCAATATGTGTATAAGTATGTATGGGCTAAGATTGAGGCTATATTCGTTAAATTATTATAATATGAACTGCTTAATGATTAATCTTACACTGTATGACAATTAATTCAATAATCTTTTCCAAGATGCATTATAAATAGTTAAGTTACCGTTTAAAAAAACTGTAATAAAATTCAATACCAATAAACTTATTTCACATCATAATTTTAGGTAATATAATATTGTTACTTAATTATGAATGTAACAAGACATAGACAAATTCTAAAAACTCTTAAAATATGGTTAAAAGTCTTCCTTAAATAACGCATTCGTGTCTACATGTCATAACAACTTCACCATTGATTGTGTTATGGGGCTATTGTATTTATAGTGTATGAAAAAGTATTTATTAATGATCTTTGAAAATTATCAAGGTCCTTTTATAAGAAATATGTATGCATTGATGTTTTCTTGAATGAAGCAACATTTATTTGTATTTTACATGTAATAAAATAGGCCATTTTGAAGCGAATGTATTCGATTTCAATATATTATTGTATAATGCATAAGCAGCGTTCAAGCAAATAGTGATCAGAAATTGTTATTAATATTATTCAAGTTCAGTTCAACAGAGGAATAATTAAATGTATAAATTACTTCAAAGTTTATTCAAATACATGTTTTTGTTTATGTGATCTTATCGTAAACACTGCGGCAAATAAATATCAACAGCTTTATTGTATTTCTCAACCATCACTGACGATAGCGCTTTCGCAAAATTAACCCAAAATATATTCATATCCCCTTCCGAAAAATACACACTTAAATACCGCAATTATCATAAAAGGGTTTATAACCTAATAAATCATCTCCAGCACATAAACACTCTGTATTCAGCCGTAAATACTAATAATAACCTAAAGATCTGTATTTTATACAGCCAGAGGCTGTATAAGGTATTTCAATTTGAATCATTTATTTAGCGTATTATTGAGTTATAAAGAGATTCATAGGTCGTATTTGTTCGGTTCATTTAACAAATAATGACACATTTAAATTGAATAATTTGTAGTTCAATACAACTTTTAATAATAAGAGTTAATAACTTGCAATTCATTTGTGTTCATGTTATTCTCGTAGTAACTTTTTCATTTAATACAACACTTGGTTAAACATTGACTTTAATAATCTGTTTGCAATGTAAACATAAATGCAGCAGTGAAGACCAAATGTATACCACCACCACGGCAATAATACCATTTTAACTATTAGCAGTTTTAAAATAGCATGTTTATGTGAATACAAGTGCACAGTTCAATTTTCTTGAACAATGAGTTATTTTCGTGTTAAATTGAAACTTAGAAACTCATGATGAATGGACGGCTGTTGAGCACATTTAAACTATGTTATATTCGTATTGCAAAACAGTTACATATGGGGAGCAATGAACAACTCGTGTTTTACAACATTAGAAAGTTTATAAAATAACAGCAATACACAACTGCACAATAGACTATTCCGCAGTCTGATTTGAACGCTTGGACATGCGGTTTAAAGGCAAACCTTCTGACAGTCAATAGTACACATTAATTGTGCTTCTTTTCGATAATTAATTCAATTTTCAGATACGTGCAATTTGTTTCGTGTTATTTATCGGAGATAATTTGTCGGGAAATGTACACAAAGCCCTAACTGTGAGAAAATGGACATTTATTCTTAAGAGCAGTACAATAGCAGTGCATTCTAAAAGGAACAATAAATAATTAACCCAGACAAGTAAATGAAAAACTACAAGAATTGTTTGCCTAAAGTTTTAAGCATGTTATTAAGATTGTTCTGGTGTGTAAGGTGAGCCATGTAAAAAAAGTACCCATGCAATACCACATCAATTTAATGCAAAATAGTTTTGATAACACGAACTCATAGATGTTTTCTGATTTTATGAACACGGATAACCGCATAAAACATATAAACATCCGCACTTCAGTGCTTAATGTGTGAGATCGCTTATAGAAAATACAGCGATAATAAAACTCGAGAACAATATTGTAGCGTGACTGTCAACACACAAGATAAGTTTTTACTCGGAACAAAATTCATATTGATCTTGCAATTTGTAGCACCTACAACTGCGATGTTTTAAGTATTAATAATTAGTGGTTGAACGATTAGAATTAAAACTTCAGTGATCTGTTAATCTATTCTTCAACTTGTAATTATTATCAATGATCTACAATTAATTTCCATACTTCTACTGCTAGCAAGATGTACTAGCCACATATGTGTGGTGAGCACATGTACAGTCGAAACCCGATGGCTCGAACTCGCTTGGCTCGAATTTCCGTTTGGCTCTAACTCTCATCAAGCACCGAATTTTTATTGCTTTATATTCATATAAAATTTGTCGGATGGCTCGAATTCGCGAGGCTCGATTTATCGGATGGCTCGAACTGTTCACAGTCCCGATCACAATTTTCACACGTTCTTTTGTTCGGATGTTTCAAACTCGCTTTGGGTCGCATAAACTGTTAATCGATTATGCCAGCCAGTTTAAAAGCACGCAATAAAATATGTATCCCGGGAAAAGCAACTTTTTGGAAAAACCCACTTATCTGCTGGTACAAATAAAGATGACCCATTTATAATCCTTTTGAAATCACACACCGTATCAACCGTCATTATTTAAAGTAAGCTATCATTGGATGATTTAATGGACCAGCGTTGTTTGTACCGGGGTGATTAGTGGGTTTTTCTAAATTCGTGCTTTTCCGAGATCAGTCTGATACAACACTGGTTGCAAACATGTAAAGGATAGCATGAAATAAAATAGAATATTGGTACATAAAGTATTATAGCATTAAGTATATATTTGGTTCTTATACATTCAAACGCAGAAAGAAGTACGAAATAGTTCGGACTTTAAGCAACATGTGTACTCTATAACTGGAGGTGAAAATATTCGTAAACAAAAGTTTAATAGAAAACGTGCATATCTAAACTATTTCTCACCTCATTTCATTTCAATTACGGTGATATTAGCGAGAACGAATAGAACAAAGTCGCGATTTTTCACACATTCCGATGTACTCGCCATTTTCATTCACACCGGAAGTGACGTCACAAATCTTCCATTGGTTATGCTCTCAATAACGAACCGGCGTTATAAAGCTTTGGATTCATTATCTCTCGAAGCTTTAGTTAGAAAAATTTATGGAAAATGGAGTATGATAGTGATTATGATGAGTTTTCCGTTCAACCGTACATGTATGAGTCAGAATTTAGCGACAGTCTGTCAGATTTTTTATGATTCTAACTCGGCGAGCGAGGTTAATTTTGACGATGCTCAAGACAACCATCGTGTTGGGAACACGGATTAGTAAATACATAACTGTGTTTCATGCACGTTCCGGGGGAAAAATACTTTTTTGATTGTTATTCTACAGTACAAGCTTTTTGAATATGACTTGGTTACACAAAGCACTGGTTAATAATAACAATTAGAACGGATACTTGTACCGGTTCTGATTAGGAAGGAATGTTAATATTTCTAATTACATGAATTGTAATTTAAAACATTGCTTCCAGAAATAATTAAAGAGTTTCAGTGTGAACACTTATATTAATTCATTGATAAATACAACTTCCGTTATAATCACATGATAATCAAAACAATAGCATGGTGTAGGTCCAAGTGGGCAGAGTGGGACATTTGTGGGACATGGAGCTGCACTCCTTGGTTAGCTAAGCCGTAGCACTGGTCTGATAGTAATACATTTTGTGATTGTTTGTTGATATAATTGGGCTTGGGCTAATCTCTTATGTCTGAAACCATACTGTGTCTGTAATACTCAACTGTGATATATCCACAGATAAGGCACATTTCAACAGCCAAATAGCTATAAACTTCATGACACTCTGTATGGACTAATACACAGCATTGGTAACTGGTGTCAATTTGACTGGTAGCCATGGACATTCGTGAAACGTAAGAAACTTAGATCATAATGTCTATTTATATATTGTTGT
Organism: Dreissena polymorpha; assembly: GCF_020536995.1. Taxonomy (NCBI): domain Eukaryota; kingdom Metazoa; phylum Mollusca; class Bivalvia; order Myida; family Dreissenidae; genus Dreissena; species Dreissena polymorpha. The sequence goes on along the minus strand of NW_026273458.1, from coordinate 16,926 downwards.
CTGAGGCTATTAAAAACTGGACATTCGAGTAAGAAATGAAAGTGATAATCGAGATCGTTACATTGTCTACATAAAAACAGCTTGAGAAGTTGAAATATTTTTGTAAACCCTCCTCAATTGACATTTTTATCTGAATATTTCAATATAACATAATGAATGGTGTTAGTAAATAATATTACTATTTTTAGTAATATTATTCCAATTCCATTTTAAAATGTCTTTTAATAATCTGTGTAATAGATAGTAATTTATTCGAAAAAAATATCAGTACAAGAATGTTATTTTTTGATACTTTGTTGGTTAGTTAGCTGTAGCCTAGCTTATTTAATTATCAAATGGAATGTATTTGTCCTTTTTATCGCTGTTCCACTGATTAACCTATTTGTCCTTAATAATAAGAGAAAGGTTGTAATTTATTGTTTTAAACTAAGCCGTTAATGTATACATGCGTATAATATATTATTAATCCATTTCTTACGAGTAACATCATCCTTTGCAAAACCGAAAAGTCCATTGTTTCCCTTTTCCGCACGTTCTTTGCACCCGAAAAAAACGGACACTGACAGTCGAATTACGCTTGTCGTGCAAAAAAACACACACAGAAAAGCACACGTTTTTAATAAAACTTGTATAAAAAGATATGTATTAACATAGCACGATATTGAGTGTCAAACTTGACATAAAGCGCGAAGTGTTCAGGCTTCGATCCGTAATAACAATGGACGAGTTTCCGTGTCATGCGCGTTGAGTGAATGTGACGTCACAACTCAAGTAGGTGGCGGAAATACCCGGGCGGTTTACGGAAAACAAGATCATCGTTTTAAGTATCATTATATTATTTTTGCGATTGCTCTTGATGATACCACTCGTTTTAGAATATACATATTTATAAAATAGCAGTTTTCGTTATAAAATCGGCATTTTACCTTTTTTATCTGTTGCGCATTGAAAAATGGAGCAATTTTCTGACTTATTTTATTATTGTTTTTGTTAAAACTGAACATAGAAGTTTTAACGGTTAGACCACGGCGTTATAACAAAAGTGTTCTGGCCACGCCAGATGATATACATTGGAACCGGGCCTACCTGTTTTAAGTCCGTGTCTACTTGAAAGTTTGAGATGAAGGGTGACATGGATCATTACACAAGCTCTGTGTACGACACCGACGATGATCCTTAATTAAAGTAACAAGATTAGTCTAATGTTGAGTGCGAATCAGACGATGATGAAAACATTGGGTAAGTATCTGTTAAAACTGTCATCAGTTCAATTAAACGTATGTTTGCTATTTTGTGTTTCAATATTATTATTGTTTTGTTGTTAATATATTTTGTGCTCAAATTAGGTATATACCCCCTTTTGAAGCCTTTTTATTTGTGATAACGCACAGATCCGTCTGTGCAAAATTTCCTGTACTTTGAAAAAAAGGTACACATGTTAACAATCTTAACACAATGCGTTGTGTTAAATACACGGATAAATGATGACAGTCGCAATTAATGTTTAAAAAATTGAGGTTCAAAAGCACGAAAAAAGCGTTAACCTGAAACGAACGCAAGCGTTCCCTACCGATATTTGTTTGATGTCATTACCTGATGAGACAAAGGTTTTTGAGGCACATAACACGATGGTGTAAAATTCTTCTGTCTGTCCAAACAGTTCATGTAATAGCTTGGATTGTATTTGTTATAAGACCGTTCACAATTTGTACACATTCTTTTGTTTCTTAAACTCAAACTCGCCTAGAATCGCATCGAGTAACACAGTTAAGGCTTTGTATATATTAAGGCATGCTTGTTTATAAGGAGTCGGTCTATCCGGCTAGCGCAGTTGTTGGTCCGCGCTTTTCACCTGGGCGACTCGGATTCTCCTGAGGCAAATGGATCATCTGAGTTTGGTTTGTTGTACTCAGGCTTCCCCATCCACAAATTGCCAATCTGAGTTTGGTTGGTTGTACTCAGGCTTCCCCAACCACACATGGTCACATCCAAATTTGAAGTCTTTCAGCAACAACTAGACAGCTGGAACTTGCAGCTTTAATTCAAAAGTTCGTCCCGAATTTCGTGATTTTAAAAAGACAGAAACTGCTGCATTACTTCTTGCTAAGAAATCTGGAGAAGGCCCCGGTACTTAATCAAGGTATACATCTACATCGTGGAGTAATGGAGTTGGTGTCCGCCTAGCGACCGGGAGTTTACAGATTCGATCCCCAATGTTATCTAGGTCTCCCCCAAATACACCAAGTACCTATTTACCCAGGAAACACACCCAAGAGCGATTCAATAAGTGTAGGACTTCTGATGCAATCGAGCTTAAATAAAACTAAATCACTACATCCGCAATGTATCAATACTGAAAACATTATTGTCAGACGAAATTGGTTAAATAACTGTAACACCAAAACCGATTTATATTGTTTTTTTCCCACGAAGAACTGTATTTTAATCGTTTAAATCGGACACCCTGTCTTTACAATCAATGCAATTTAATGAGTATGCATTCAACTACAAAACATATCATTACACTCTAGCCTATTAAGTTACAGTTTATGAAATAGGGAAATGGTATACTTCCGGTTTAATACAACTAGTCAACACTTTCGGCTTAATACAACTTGTAAACAAGTAGCGAAAAAAAACAGTATTCAATGAATGCTTATGTTTGCCTATGTTGCGGTAGAAGTTAAAACAGTGTATCAGGAGTTTAACAAGAGGTAAAATTAAAGTAGTTATGTACATGTTCGAACGGTATTCTATGTACTTCGTTTTCATTCATCAAAGATGTTTTATATGAATTCATTATATTATAAAATATTAAATTTATATGAAAACTATTATAGCGATTAGCATAACAATAATTGGTTTGTTATTGTTTTTTTATATTTATGTAAATTTAAATTTGACACTTGATCGAACAAAACAGCAAACATATTTTGAGAATGTGCTCAATAGATCTTACCTCGCTTTTTAAATGCTTGTTTAAGTTACCCCACGGTAACTTTTAAACCTAGGTACGTTTGTGGTTATTCTGGTTTTCTAACCGTTAGGAAAGTTGATTTGATCGACACGATATACATACAAGTAACCAACCTTCCACAATCGAATGTAACCACCGGTAAATTTAACCAAAACATTTTCTTAATACATTTTTCTTATGACATATATTGTGCGCGCTTCAAACGACTATTTCGTATACGAATTAAATGGCATTTGCGGACAGCAAGGTGAATGAATCCAAACGAGCAACTCGCGTGTTTCAAAGCTTAATTTGAAGTATGCAAACTGGGAAGTCAGTTGTAATACAAATTCTGAATTAAAGACAATGTATGGCAGGAATTAACTTGCAAAGTGTATGCCGCCGGAAATGCACCGCGCAACGTGGGTCAGCTGAAGCAAACATGGACCAACATATATTCATAGTAACGATATGTAATATTGATAAATTACTTAAGCATTATTTATAAAACCGCAAAAGTGTACCACTAGCCTGATTATTTCTATTTTTAAATGTTAGTTCTCGTTGTTGTTGAAACTGATGTAACATACACTTAGTCAATTGTCATCGCAACATGCTACTATTATCATTTGGGTGAAAGTACTGGTCTCATGGCTTCGTTATAAAAATGATCTCTCTACTCCAAATTACGATTTGTACACCTCTAAAACACCACACTGACTAAATGGTTAACATTAACATTGAATAGCATACGATCATTCTGTTTATAGGCAAGTTTAAACTTCCCCGGTTCATTAGATCAGCAGTATAGAACATTGAAGAAGTGCGTGTAACCAAGTGGAAAGTTTGTAATGCTCATGCACAGTTGAATAGTGATATGATGACAAGGGTCTTTATTTAACTATGGTTAAGCTAAAATTGAAGACCGTGAATGCAAAATTGGCAGTTATTTTGTTGCTTGGATTATTTATAAATTAAATATTAAAATTAAAGGTAAGATAATATTTCATATTTGTAATTTGTTTTGTATTAACTGATATTTATCCTATTACCAGATAAAATCGATTGAATAACAACGATCGTATAAACTTAAGCTTTATACTATCGCTATTTTTAGATCAGATTTGTTTGTTTTTTTTAATCGGAAAACCTGTTTTTGTCAACTACGGACAGATAAAATCGTCAAAAAATGCGATCTTTGATAATTATTAATAGAAAATGGAGAAAATAATAGGATAAATAGAATATTATATGAGTTTTGGATGAAGATCAAGTTTATCATGCTCGGCTCGAACCATGTTAGCGCTCGGCAAGCCTCGCGCTACATCGGTTCTAAGCCTCGCATGATAAACTTGATCTTTATCCAAAACTCACATAATATACTCTATTAGAAAGAGTTTTATTATACGGACAGCTGATAATTCGTTTAGGTCGTTTGACAAGTAAATGGCTAATTTATTAATTAGATTTTTTCAATAACTTTATGGTCGCGTGTTTCTTTATTATGTATTGTGCGGTTGCGCTTACTGTTCACGTAAGTCGGTGATTGTTCTCCATCCGGATAAATTATTCTTACATGGGAACTATCGATGCATCTGATCACACTCGGCATACCCCGAAAAGACGAAAAGAATTTGCAAACTTATGTGCGTCTTTAAGTTCGTCGTCCGTGGTGGGAAATCGCATTGCCATGTCTTAAAGGTCGAATGACGCAGCAGTCACTGCAAGTGTCTGCTTAATCGTCGACATTGTTTTGTTCGTCGATGGTCAACTCCTATAATGCGTGAACATACGTATCTAAGCAGTAAAGGGTTAATATGAGCCGTGCTCTGTGAGCTTTTGGAACCAACTTTATTCAAATAAACTGTATATTTGTAGCCGAAGTATTGTTTTAAGGTATATATACCTTTAAGACTATGTATATAATGTAATGCAAAGTATTTAAGGTTATCTTGTTGCTGCCTTTTATTCTTCAGTACCATGTTATTGCTTATCAGTTCTTTTATAATCGGATCAAAAGGGATAACTGATTTTTTACCAGCTTTTTTTCGTTTGAGTGTGAACTTGCACCTTTTTTTACAATTCATTTTTTTATTCAAGACATTTTATTGTAGTATTTAACTAAATTCTGCCAGCTTGGTAATTAAATGAATCAAGCAAAAATGATGTGTTGTCCAGTATCATTATCAAAGTTGACATAACTGTAGAAAAATTGATTGTTTTTACTAATGTAAGTGTATAAGATAAAAGGAGGATATATCGTTATGATGTTTTTGAACGTAATAATGGTCAAATTTAGAGGTGATCTTCTCGGAATACACTTGAACAAACACCTTTCATTTCCATTTTCTTTTGCTACACATAATCTAAAGCGATAAATGAGAATAACCTTTCGAGAATTTCCTAATTTAACTCAAAAATCTGTTCACAAAATGGTCAGAAAAAGGCCCGCATTTGAATTACAGAATAAAATGTTACATAAATTAGAAGACAATTCAGTTGCTTCATCACATGTGCATTTAAAGTTCATTACAGGACAAGATGCATCACGAGGAATGTAAATCGCTCAAATATAAATGTGTTGGTATCCATCACAAGACCTATTCCTTCCAAGAGGAGGCGCCTGAAAACAATCCTGAAAAAGGCCCCGAAGCATAAGACCGATGGTCTCATTATGCGACTCATATCTTTGTCTTCATCAATTTGAGTTACATACTTTCTAAGATATTTTTTTTCGATATTATCTAGATATTAAGTTATTATACACTTGTGAATATAAAAATTGCCTATAACATATAACTAGTATAGATGTGTTGGGTAATTTTGATTCAAATTGCGTAAAAAAACCAAACTTGTTTATATTCACGCGTAGGAATAGAATAACACATATGTATATATATATATATATATATATATATATATATATATATATATATATATATATATATATAGTTTCAGATTGGGTAAAATGGTGGGTCAAACGTCCATTTTACGACCGTATTGTTGGGTCTTTAGTCGATTGTCGGGTCCCAAAGTCGATTATCGGGCCCTTGGACCCGACAGTTGAAGACCCACTTAAAAAAAGGCTGCTTAACATACTCATGACTATTTTTAAATTCAAATTTGCATATGTAATTTTACTCGAATTGTCGGGCCTATATCTCCCATTAGCACACATTAGGTCAAACTCCACACAGCAGTTACTTCCCTTGGGCATTCGCCAATCATTAATGTCTTTTTCTAGAATAAGGGAGGCCACTGCGTATGAGATTGACCAACCTCGGCGCAGTGATTTACCGGGAACCAGCATAGCAACGAACGACAACTCTGTAATAAAAATTGCCAATTTTCGCGGTTAAACTTAAAAAGGTAAGTGGCGATAATATTTATTAGGTTTATTTATATTTTTGGTTATTAAAATTATTCTGCAAATGACTGAATTTAAACTGAAACTGCAACCAATAATTAGGACACAGTTTCTGAAACGTTTGCTGACAATGAAAACATATTTCAAACATGTAAAGCCGTGGCACGAATTTAGGTGACAACCTTGTTACCGCAAACAAACAAATGTAACCTATAATCTGCATTTAATGCAGATATAGTGTCATTCATGAAAGCAAGCATGATTGTAGCATTAGATCATTTCCATGCGATACAAGTTCAATATATGTTTTAGGCTGACTGCAATGGTTAGACTGGGGAAATAAATTATAAAAGAACAGAATCTTTAACCACACAAGACAGTTGGACTAGCCTTAGTGGTACAGTCATGTTACTATTACCGGATCAGTAGCGTAATAAAGTTGTTCTGGGGAAAAGCAATAAATGGTTTAAGACTTCTTTTACATCAGTTTGATAAGGTTTCCAGACAAACGCTCCCACAAACAATCGCTCCTACGCTAAATTAGTTCTGGCTTCAATAACTTTAATATTCGCGTTCTATGAATTTTGAATGGCGCAACATTAAAGTTATGGACCAACCCCAGTAGGAAAGTCAACCAGGAATATACGAAAAGTTGACAGTTAACAAAGACCGCTCCAAAACAGCTTGTAAAAGCAGTTATTGGCTCAAATCAGCTACTTTATGTCTTTATTGGAAAGATTGACATTTTTCACATTTAACTGATATGTTTTTTTACAAAATACTATCTTAAACATTTAACATTTATCTTTTCTGCTCTAACATATAGACCAGTTGACGAGTGAAGTCACGCGCACCTGCAAATATTACACTCCGCCCACTGGTTGGCAAAAAGAGGTGAAATTCATATAAGCGCTTATAGAGAAAGTTGAAATAATAATCGTTTTTATTGATAATCATGCACTATATCAAATATAATTTTACTAACTATGTCTGAATTAAACATAAGCGTGCAAGGAAATGCATTTTTGGAACGATTATATTGTTGTTATTATTTGTTTTTACTATAAACGAAATCTGGAGTGGAACACAATATACGAGCACGGTATGCAGTTACCATAAAAATCTCTACTTGGCACATCTTCGCGACCATTTTTTAGATAAAAAATTCTCTGATATTGAAATTTTTTCAGAATAAAACAAATTTAATGAACGAACACAAATAAGGATGTAAACAAACAGCAAATAGATCGACTTTATGTACGCAACATATAGTAACTGATTTGAACATGCCTGTAAAAACTTGCCTTGTTACACATTAAATAAATTCTCTTGATAAATGTAATTGTTTTTATTTAATTATTCACACCAATTTTGACACTCTTTGTTTCAGCGTTTTTAACCCGGTGTTTTATTGCACTTTTGTTCATCATAAAGCGATTATCTCGTTATGATCGGATACTGTCCAAACAATTACAAAGAACACATGGTGTGATAAATCCAGGGACCTATTCTTGGCCACTGCATAAACCACATGTGGCATACAAGTGTCTGGTCATTAAACATCATTTATGATACCTCCATGTCATCTCTTGGCATATTGAGCGATCATCTAAGCAAAATTGTAAAGCCAAAATACGAAACAGTTGCTTTAATAAAATATTTGAACATATTAAAAAATGAAGATATTTGTCCGAAATGGATTAACAGGAATTAGTGTATGTATATATTAGCCTGTTTAATCATAATAATAGAGTGTTAATAACTATAAATTAAAAATATTGTGCAATTTCATTGCTACACAATTAACGTATTTAACGAGTACCGGCAAATGTAAACTCGGCTATTCATGTTAAGATTGTACGTTTCTGTAGTGTATGAAATGACATGAAAACAAGCAAACAACAAAAGGGTAAAAAATACTTGCGTAAAATAAATTAATATATAGATATATTTATCATAAAATGCTAGATTGTTATCACTCCTTACCACCAGTAAAGAGAGTGCATGCAAAGACAGTTTAATTTGCTTAATATGCAGTTCTTGTTTTTCATATGTATGCTAAACTTTATGATATTGTCATTCGATGGAAACGAAACGGTAATTCATTCCATGTAAAATAAAATTACTACAATGTTTATTAATTGTAATGTATTCCGCTTTTAGGGCTTCGTTTTATAATTGATTAAATGCCCCTCTTGCACCTTCGTTCGCTTATGAACAATAACAATATCTGCACCACTTATAATTATAATCAGATTAATGTATGTGTTATTATCTTTGAAATATAATTTACCAAAATCTTACAATCACAAAAAATATGAAAGAATATTTATTGTTTTGTTTTGTTGGATTGCCAGTTTTTAGTCTGATGTATTAATATTATTAATATGTATTTTTATACAGAGGTAATTATATTTATGAAAATACATTTATTGGTACTAAATATTATATTTTTGCACTATTATTTAAGAGTTTTTATGTTTATTTCGGATTTTTGTATCGTTTTATCGACTAAACAAACGACATGTATACATGTTTTACGTTACTGTAACCAGTGTTTTTTGCCAACCAGCCAGTGCGCATGCGCGGAAAATCCCGAATGTAGACAATAACATTCAACTGGTCTATCGAGAAAAACAGTGACGTGACACACATGATTGAACTGCGAATCTCCTGAGATTTCACGGTCATATGATGTTATTTCTATTTTTAGTAACAAACCATGTGCTCAATTGTTTACAAATTCAGAAAGACATTTCCCGTTTTTTTTATAATTATTCTTGCTTGTTTTGTAAACAAATTGTAGTGTAAATACAAAATCAATGTACAAAATATTCAAAATTACCAAATTCACTTTGAAATCAGTGTTTAAATCCACCAGACGTAACTTGTTAATCACAAATAATAGATTTCAGAAAACGAAAGTAATGTTTACAATTCCAGCAAAAAATGTCAAGGTCGATCCGAAAGTATCCAAATGAAAACTCGTCACATGACAAAGCGACAATGGTGCAAAATTATGACTTTCAGGCTGATGAGAGTTATTTTCATCTATTGTAAGATGCATTTGAAACATTTGAATCTTAAAATATGCCCCGATGCAGTAATTTATATTCATTCACCAATATATGAAGGAATGTATCCAAGAAAACATACTGTCTTTGATTTATAGCGTGACATAAATCTGTCACCACTCTGGTTGACTTTCGATACAGGGTTGACTTCAGCGTACAGATATGTCAATACTATATAAACTGTACGCTGAAGTTTCTTTAGCTAACGCTAAATTTGACAGGGCGGACATTCGCTCCTACAATGTTTTGATAGGGCGGACAGTAGCTCCTATATTATTTTGCCAACTCGGACAATCGCTTTTACATTATTTTGTCAACCCGGACAGTCGCTCCTACATTATTTTTATTCAACGGCAAAACGTTCTATATGCCTATCAAAGACTTACACCTATAATTAACCGACAATTAATTTTGCCAACTTGTTGACAGTTAGCCAATTCAAAACATTACATTTCCTACATTACATTTATTGGAATACATGTAAGTGCCATTTTGCGAATGGGATAAACATAAAAACCGCAAATATGTTGTTCTTAATTTCATTTGTTTTTATGATATGACATTTATATGACATTTATAAACATATATATACACAAAATACACAAACGAAAAAACATCCAAACAAAAGGTCTTTTGTGTCTGTCAGTGGCTCACCGTCTTCTTTCTTACGCGTTTTATCACCGATTATATTTATATAATAGCAAAGAATTAAATTGTTATATATTGATAGAATGTTATACCAGAAAAATTATACATTGAAGACGAAATTCATAAAATGCAACATGCAGGCAAATTCGACTGTACAGACATGTTCGATTTACTGCATAACCATCATATGGTTGACTTAGACATGTGCTTCTTTGAGTACGAGTGACCCTCTAAGCATAGCACAGACTGACTGCGTTTGTTTGTTAGAAGTTCCATGTTGGTAGTAAATTATTGGCGTAATATTGACATTACAATATATACATATTGTTTTCACAGATTGCTAAATAACATTTAAAGAATCGACCAACTGTAACATAGTTTCTTAATAAGTAAATTGATTTATTAAAATCACATTGATCCGCTCATGTTAAATTGGCTTTCTGTTAACAAGTTGGCAAATTTAATTGTCTGTTAATTATAGATGTTAGCCGGGTTGGCAAAATAATGTTGGAGCGACTGTCCGCCTTGTCAAATCCAAAATGTATTTGTGTTACCTTTTTTTCGCCGCAGAATTCATGCATTAACGGATCAGTTGTAGCTATAACGGATCACATGATCAAAACCACTCAAGGAGGGGGGCATTTAACATATTATTTAAACTGTCGAAACATGAACTTTGTTGTTTACAAGGACCAAGTTATATTGCCAGTTATAAATAATATTCATGTTTTTGTTATTGTTATTGATTGTTTTCTATATGTGATCTTGTATTCTTGTGTGAAATATCTGATGAAAATCCTAAATAGATCAGAAAGATATGGGCGTGTTAAAAACCATGAAATTATTTGAATCATATATAATCATCGATATTAAACATGGATCATAAATAAAACTATAAGATTGATGTCATTAATTGTAAGAATCAACAAGATTTTCATATATTTTAATATAATATATTAGCAATACGCATATTATCACGCTTGATCTGTTATTGTCCTTATTCTTTATTTCATTTAAGGTGCTGCAAAATCTTTAAACACGAATCAAAACTGAAATGGACTTTTGCAGGCAGGACTACTAAATGGCCTTAAAATTAATGCTTAAACTTCTTGCTTGCCAACATAGTTATACTAGCATGTGGCCGCGAACAATGTTTAACCTCGATTTGGAAACGAGACAGAAATCAACAAAATTGTATATAAATGTCAGCAAAACATACCGAAATGTTTGACAAAGAGTCTTTTCCATTACGACTCAATCAGTGCGTTTTAAAGAACAGACCTTGAAGATGCTATATATTAAATATCATCTAAAATATCAACTATTTATCGCAATGCGCAGTCTGTAATTTACTGATGTTTAGGAACCAAAAGTTAGGTAATGTCCGGTTATATGATCATATGCTAAAATGAAGTATGCTTTCTGCTTTCTGTGCATTGATTTTTTTAATCCAAAATGTTTTGGGCCTGCCCAGCTAGCTGAGTTGATGGCTCAGTTGATAGAGCGCCAGACTGTCAATTTTTAGGTTTGAATCTGGGGGTAGGATAAAGTTTCTTCATAGAGATTGGTTCCCGAACATTGTAACATTGTATTTGTAGGTCATTCTTCCCCAACCTCTGAATCAAGTTGGGAAGAAGTGGGTCACTTGTGGTTGGCTAATACTGGTCACAAGAAGTAGGAAAGCTGGTTCATGTCCTGACCACTTGCAAAATGACCTTAATTTGGGTTCAAGAAGGCATTAAACCTGATCAATCTAAATTCAACCAAATTCTTTTGCCCAAAGGTCAGAGTTTCAAATACATTCCAACACAACAGCTGTTGGCAGTCACCTCGATTATTGATTATAAAGCCCCGTCCAGTTCGATTGTCAGCGGCTAGCAGTCAATAGTATGGTCGTTTCAATAACATTGCCAACAACGATCATTTGTCTAAACTGTTTTCAATTTTCTAAAGATTGACTGTTTCCAAAACACAATTTAATAATCTTAAAGAACTGGACCAACGTTATTCCTTCTTCTGTTTGAGATTTTGCAGAACTTCTCCCTAAAGTGACTAGTCTTTATGACATTAAGTGAGTAATAAGGCCTTTCAAAATTTCATTCTCTACAGTTATTTGATTAATCATTAAATATTATGAAAATTTAAATATCATTTATGTTAGATATAGAGCCATGTATTAATCTTGCATGATTTTCATGTCTGATAGATGTTTCACTCAACAGTTTGTTTATGCAGAAATAAAACAAGTAACTGATTTTTATGCCCCCCTTCAAAGAAGAGGGGGTATATTGCTTTGCACATGTCGGTCTGTCGGTCCGTCCACCAGGTGGTTTCCGGATGATTATTATAACTCAAGAACGCTTGGGCCTAGGATCTGTGCAAGTGGAAGTCAAGTTCTTAAACCTTTGCATGCTGGGAAATTTGTCGTCTACTAAAATGTTGTCTGCTGAATTTCTCAAATTAGCGTTTTCTTTGAATTTTTTCAAAGAATACTATAAGAATAGCAAACAGTTTGGATCCTGATGAGACGCCACATTCTGTGGCGTCTCATCTGGATCCAAACTGTTTGCAAAGGCCTTCAAAATTCAGTTCCAGCACTGAAAGAGTTAAGAAAATCCCTGGAGTTGGTACTGTGCATCATTTAAGATTCCTCTTTGTAGCCTTGACCTTGACCTTAAGTCATTTAATCTTGTTTGTTAATTTCAATTTCAGCTGGCACTACATGTTTTTGCCTTTATATGTTTGAACAAATAAAATGGGCATCAAATCCTTTAAGCAAACAAACAATTGACTCTGGGATACGGGATACCTTTCAAAAGGGGAAAAATACCATGTGACGGGCACTTTTGGAGGAAAATTGCAATAAATTGTCATAAACCGAAGGTTAATTACATGTAATAACCATTATTTGCTCCACTTAAAAGCTGTAGCTTTTTTATATGGCTTTCCCCTACCACAAGTGATTGGAGCTATACTGCAATCACTGTGTCTGTCTGTCTGTCCCACATGGGTTTATGAATAAAATAAAACATTTCAAGTTTCAAATGCTTAACTGTTCCCTGGAATTGTTCATGAAAAATGCCTTGTAATTTGTTTAGCAGTCACATAAACAACCAAGCTATGTAATATGGAATTTTCACACCCATTATTGCTGCTTCTTTCTGTATTTGCGCGATGATTATCTGAGATATTAACTCTATGATTCTATATTCTCAAATCTTTTCTATAAAGAAGGAATGTAGTTGACAATTGTTAATAGTTTTATTTGATCGTTCGTCAAAAAGTTGTAATTCTGTTACTCTTGTATCTTCAATGCAATTGAGTAATTAAATAGCAATTAAATTGAATGCGTTTTAATTCCCTTTTATTATTGTTTAATTTGAGTAACAATGCTATGACATTACATTTTATTTACACTTAAATGTATTATGAATATTGCTGGGCCAAGTGTGAGGTTGAGCGCTCTATAACCAGGTTTAAACCCCCAATGCTTTGCATTGACCGTTCCAAGGCGGTGACCCCAGCTTTATTCATATTTTGTGTTTATGTTGGTTTGTATTGTGCTGTATTGTGCTGTTTTGTACTGTTTGGGCAATCGGTCACTTGCCTTAAATAAAGGACCTACTAATTGTTTTTAATGAAAATTCAATACTGCTCCAGCAGCTGGAGTTTCACTTCTTTATATTGTATTATTTTTTAACCGATTTTTTTTCAAAACTTTCCCTCTGTGTCTTCTGTAAAGGACTAAGATTAATATTTCTTTGCCAAAATACACAGGAAATTTTTAATGGAATATTGATTGTTGCTTTAAAGCTTTTATGATAATCAGTAACAGAAGCAGTAACATTCAGCCATAATTATGTATCCACACGGCTATAAACTAATACCAAGCTTCCCATTCCCCTTCTCTTCAGATACTTCCTTTCTTTCAAAGGGAAACAGTGGTGGTAAACAGATGATATTGCAATATTGCAATACTTCTTCCTCTGCCAAAATACATGTTATAAACATTGTTGGGCCTCTTATCAGTTATAAAAATTGTAGGATCCCATATAAGAAATAAACATGTTGACACTAATTTTCAGATTTCATATAAGTCATATTGTTGAGTCTCATATATGAAATACTGTTGGGTCCCATATAAGTAATATTGTGGGGTCCCATATAAGGTATATTGTCAGGTACCATATAAGAAATATTGTTGGGTCCTATATAAGAAGTATTGTTGGGTCCCGTATAAGAAACATTGTTGGGTCCCATATTTAAGAAATTTTTCAAGAAATATTGTCAGGTACCATATTATATAAGAAAGTATTGTTGGGTCCCATATAAGAAACATTGTTGGGTCCCATATATAAAAAGTATTGTAAGAAATATTGTTTGATCTCATATAAGAAACATTGTTGGGTCCCATATACGTAAAAAGCATCGTTGGGTCCAACATAAAAGATACAAGTTGACATTCTAGGGTCCCTTATAATTTAATTAACATTAAATGTATAACTAACACTTTAGGTATCCATATAAGTAATGAAAATTGTTGGGCCTGGCCCTTTATTAGAAGTAGACATGTTTACACCTAATGACTAATGTTGAGACCCATATAATTAAAATATATTGCTAGTAGACTGAACTGCAATTTGCTAACACTGGTTTCAGTGACACACATTCACTGTGCAGATTTCTACTAAATATGTGTTGTTTTAATCTCAAAATTAGTCTTGAGCGTTAATTGACACACCCATTAAATTATTTCCTTATAACCATATGGTATCCGTTGTTAATTCGAATGTTATTTATCGAATGTTATTTATCATTTTGCCGTTCATCGTAATTTCTTTTCTGCTTGCCACAATCTTGGACGATGACGTAAATACAGGCATGCTCAATCACTATACATTGACCACTGCCAGTATCCTCCGCAATATAGACAATCCCAGAATCGATAATATGGGCGCCGCCATATTGGCTATTACGTATTTTTGAGTAGTGACTTAATGGACTTTCCTACATTAATAGATAGTGACATCTACAATTATTTTGTGCTGAAAATGAACACACAAAAACCATACCTATGCTTATTTGCTCAAAGAGACATTCAGACAGGAGAGGAGCTTCTTTATGACTATAGTGTGTCTGATCTACCATGGAAGGTTAGTTATATCATATACATCATATTTAATAAATAGATGATGCCATTATCATGAAGAAGCACACATGAATGGATGTCAAACTACTAACATAACTTTTGTCATCAAACAGCTTATGGCTTTTCGCTAACATAATTGTATCCTCAAAAACAGCTGTTAACCCTTTGCATGCTGGGAAATGTGTCTCCTGCTCTAATTCATCTGCTGAATTTCAAAAATTAGCATTTTCTTCGAGTTTTTTTCATAGAATATTATTAGAATAGCAAACAGTTTGGATCCTGATGAGACGCCACATTCTTATTTTTTCCCTGTAACAAAAAGGAAAGAGCATTTATACATTTGTATTTGGTATCTAGCGTCTCTAATTGGTCCACTATCAGGATTGTTTAAATAATGCCCCTTTGGTTAAATTTGCTCCTTCCTTGGAGATCACATCTTTTACAAAAATTAATGAGCTATCAGATTCATCTTATGTTCCAAGTTAATCAACCCCACAAATCAATAAGAGTTCAGCAATCTTTATTATAGCTGTTGAGCAATATTGGGCTTTTTTATGTCCCCCACTATAGTAGTGGGGGACATATTGTTTTTGCCCTGTCTGTTGGTCTGTTGGTTGGTTGGTTGGTCTGCTGGTTGGTTTGCGCTAACTTTAACATTTTGCAATAACTTTTGCTATATTGAAGATAGCAACTTCATATTTGGCATGCATGTGTATCTCATGAAGCTGCACATTTTGAGTGGTGAAGGGTCAAGGTCATCCTTCAAGGTCAAACGTCATATAGGGGGACATTGTGTTTCACAAACACATCTTGTTGGACCTTTTGTTTAGTCTTGTGTTATCTGGTACCTTTTATAAAATCAATATTAAGTTACTTTTGCAATAATTTGTAGGAAAAGAAAGCCAATGGTATGTTTAGTTCACAGTTTTGAATGGATGTAATGATACTTTGAATGGTAATATTGGGAAGTAAGTAGGTAAATATTCTTGTTTAAATTGTCTAGTTATTGAGTAAGCCAATCTTGTGAAATACAATTTAGCAGAACGTTCAAAGAAAATAAGTTTTTATGGCCAACTTCGCATCATGGTTGTCAGTTTTTTTCAAGGCTGATAAATAGTTATGATAATTTCAATACTGTCAAAAGTATGCAAATGATAGTTGGCACACATATTCATGTACATCTCTTAGGAAAAAAGCAACATAACTTTAAGCGGGTATATTCGATTTTTAAATGCGTTAAATTGTAATATATTGAAACAATATGCTATAATAACACGCAATATGCAAGAAAAATGATACATTTAAGATGAATTTCATAAAATGCAGCAAATGCAAACTTGCGCACCAAGCTGATTGTGACGAAGATAATTCGTACATATTTTCCTACAATAACCGATGCATTCGTCTTTTAAGTAAGTGTTCGTGTGTCGTATGAATCAATATCGCTGCAGGAATTTAAAATGAACCGTTAAACTAAATTTAGATTCACATCTTACATGCATGATATACATGCTGGCGAATTCGACTGTACAGGCTTTTTCGATTTCAATTTTAAATATTCTGCTTATTTCGCATTTTCCGACAAATGTTCTTCTTTACTTGTATTTTAGTTTATATTGAAATATATGTATAATAAGTTTTTTGCACATTTATATTAATTAATAAATATTTGACAAGATCGTATATACCCGCTTTAAATGGTCTGCCACCTAGGGCAAACATGTATATGATA
>NW_026273457.1:0-44359 GCF_020536995.1 Dreissena polymorpha | reverse complement strand
TTTTAACATATTTATTTTAGCTCGATTGCATCGAACGCCTAAGGCGGATTTGAAACGCTCTCGAGTCCGTTTCCTGGAACTAGAATCAGTCCTTGGTGTCTGTGGGTGGGGGGTTCTCAGTTGCTAGGAGGACACCATATCCACTTCGCCACGGCGACCCAAATCGTTTAATATCCATTTGGAAAACGAATGCTTATATCATAAAGCTATAAAGGGTAATATAGTATTCGCTGAAGGATGTATAAGCATTTCACGCATATCCCAAATAATTGTCCGGATTCTGATTGTCACATTTATATATGAAACAAATATGGCATGAGATATGGGGATGACCTGAAATATTTTAAGAAAATCATGTTTATTGGGGATGGTTTTAAAATGAATGTAAAATACATAAATACGAAGCCAAACAATTCAAAAATCACTTGTATTATATTTAACAAATTGAAAAACATAAACTCAGAAACATGTTTGTATATATTTAGAGATTTTACGAAGTTTTGGCAGTTTGTTATTATGCACAACGTTTTGACATGCAGAACATGAACTTTTTTTGCTGATTATAGTATACAAAATGCTTAGATTAAAGACAAGCATGCGAGCAATGTATACAAATACAGAAATTAAAAGGTCACAGTGGATGATTTTCTATACAGCCATTTTAAAAAGGAGCTTACTTATAAGTAACTATAAAAAATAAACAATTTTACAGTATTTATAAATAAAATATGATGAAACAATCAATATTCAAACTACAATTGTTACCTCATCTTAAAATGGGATATAAACATGATTTGTTATTCTTTTCAGATTGTACTGATACATTCATTTTTATTATTATTTGAATACTGTCATAATTGAATCAGTACTTCACATTTAATAATATATTAAAGGCTCTATAAAGGTGATAAATCAACTTATAATGCATATAAACTGGTCTAATTTTTACCGGATTTTAGTTTTCTTTGCATAAAAAATGCTCAAAACACAGCTTAGGTGCAACGTTGTCAAGACTTATTGAAGATATACCTGTTTCATAATTGGAAGAAATGTTTACAACTTTGCAACTAACGTGATGTGTAGCCTCAAAGCGGTTACGTATGCTAAAAATAACCGAATGAAAATTCAATTTTAATTCTATTTTAAACAACTTTTTAACTGCAGAAAGTAACTTTTTTATCACTACAAACGTTTAAAACATTAAGAAGAGACCTACGTTGTGAGTGATACCGGAAAACGTTGAAAATCAACGATATATTTTTGGTGACCTGAGTGACTTTCACTTTCACTTTCTGAGTAAACAGCGATGTAAATAAACTGATTGTTTGTAAACACAATTGACTTGGAGGACACTATATTTTGAGCTCAAGAAGTTCAATTGCTCATTTGGTATGGTAATGTCCAATAGCATATATATATATATATATATATATATATATATATATATTGTTTTTTTGATAATCTTTTTAAATAGTATATGAAAAAAATATTTAAGAATCGGTGAATTATTACGGATCGTCACCTTTATAGAGCCTTCAATATAGAACATACTTATAACTCTAACGCAACAAGCAAATTTACTTTATTTTAGCATGACGACAAAGTAAATAAAGTACCATGGGGTGGACATGATCGTATATGCATAAAATTAATAATCCAAACGTGTGTTTATATTTGAAAAATACAAATGCATGTGTCGTTTGGGCATACAGGGTAATTCTTTGTGTGTAGTGAATGGTGCGTGTACATTTAATCTAATAGTAATTCATATTGTGTCAATTCGTTTTCATAACAAATCTTAAATATGTGTAAAAAACAAATTATATGTATCAACATATTCAAATATGTATCAACATTTTCAAATATGCATCAACATATTCAAACATTCATCAACACATTCAAATATGCATCAACTTATTCAAATATGCACACGCAGAACATCATTCAAAAGAGCATAGCGTCTTTAATACGTTAATGGTCTATTTTGAGACATTTTTAACGTTCTCTTTACTATGGTTCGGTTTGGGTAACTTCCAAACGGCATGTCTGGAGAACTTCAAAACGCCACGTTTCCACGTTAGACAAAAAATTATTCTGTCATTTATGTTCGTGCGTTCGACTTTGTTATTCTAATTGTCTGTGTTTCAACCTTACAACTTTAAAATTTACGCATGGAACCTATTTTGACAAACTATATTTGTAAAGATGGATACCAATTTCTCATCAATCACTATTATTTACAATTTTCTATAATGTTTGACCGAATCGATGTTTTTATATACATTTAAATTATAACTATTATAGTGTGATATTAACGCTTGTCTTTTTTGACGATAGCGTTCTTCTCACGTAATATGTACCAAATGGTCATGCCATGACATTCATATTTCGAATCTTACGTTGTATTTGTATATGTATTTCAGACAAATGACGTCCTCAGTCACGTATATATGTATGTTTGTACTGGCCACCTCCGTATGTCTGTCCAGTGTCTCTGATGCG
The DNA here is from genome assembly GCF_020536995.1 of Dreissena polymorpha. Lineage (NCBI taxonomy): Eukaryota > Metazoa > Mollusca > Bivalvia > Myida > Dreissenidae > Dreissena > Dreissena polymorpha. Next base: position 41,857 of record NW_026273457.1, on the reverse strand, counting down.
TATATAGACTGCTCCATGGAATGCCTCTTTGCAAAATTTCGACAGCCTACAGTTTGTGAATGCAATAACAATGTCAAGTCGCACTGGGGGAAGCGCGCACCGAGGACACAAACGCACAGTGGTCTGCCTACGTTTAGATACGGAAAACGATCGGCTTCTTTGACGACTCTGATTTAGAGGGCATGGACAGGTAGGTTCGTTACACCGAATCAATTTATTGTGTAGACAAGTATAATTGTGGTAAAACAAGAGCATGGTTGGGACATTGTGGACGTTGATTGGTCTGACATAAAATGCTTAAGTTTCTCTGTTCCTGTTTTGCACGCATGTATCGCGCTCAATACTACTTGAGATGTGGAACTTGTTCATTTGATAACGATAATGTTTATTGCAATTTCAACAATAACCGTTTTAAAATGCCTTATTACTCATAACCAATCTCTGACCAACGGGTCTGTCGAAAAAAACAACAACAAGACGCATGCGCGAATTGAACCTTGTAGGCAGTTAATCAGGACAAGCGACACCTGAGTCGTTATCAAAGTGACACATGCTTTGGGAGTAATAAACAAGACGGCGTCACCTGAGTCGGTGTCAAAGTGACACTTGCCATGATATTAATAAACAATCATTCTATTAACGATAGCGCTGTATGGCGATTATCCTGTAATGTGTAATACAAGTACTAAATAGCGGTTTCAATAAATCCTTTAAATAAATATATACGGAATATTACGCTAGTCAATTGTTCCAAGAGTTTGTATCACTCGAGTTGCTTGTGTGATGACATAGCACACGAGAGGCGGAGCCTCGAGTGAGATGCGAAAATAGCACAAACCACGAGGGAGAGTGATACAAACTCTTGGAACAATTGACTAGCGTAATATTCCTTTTATTATATACAACAACTAAACAAAAAACAGTTAACAAATGTATTTTTTTATTTTAACAAACTACCAACAACAATGACTAAAACGGTACGCCATAGTTTATTAAGACACGTAGTGATACAGTTTATGTAAATTAAACGTGTAAAACATTCGAACCGGGAAAACACAGGTTTCCGACACGCTTACCTTTTGCCATCGTTAATTCCAATTTTTATAACAATTAAGTTGACAAACTTCAATCCGATGTTTATAACAAAAAATGTTAAACGATAGCACTTCCACTTCTATCTTCCATGTCTTTATCGAAACTTAGTTTAAACCAAACTATTTTATTGTATTCCTATCGAAATATACATTTATGCATGATAAACACACACTCCAAAATACGTTTTTAACACATAGTTTACTGTTATAAAAACACCACGTCCGGACATAAAAACTATTGTGTTGTGTCACCAGAAATGGACGTCACCCCGATTGTGTACTAACGTAATATATTTCGTATATATAAATATTTCTATTTTCGGTGCGTGTTATGTGACGTCATTAAAGGGGTCGAAGTAGTCCGGCTAGTATGGTATACGGAATTGGAAACAGTGAGTAGCGTAAAACGGGATTTTTTATTTCAACGATTGATACAACCTGTATTTTGTTAAAAGCATTAAACAGGTATATAATAAAAACTGAGATTGCGATACAATAGACTTTGACGCTTATTATCAGATTATTACAAGCCATTACAGCTTTTTGAATGTAAAGTTAAATTGAATATTTTCAACAAACCAATTATGCAAGCTCGAGTGTTCATTTGATATGAGCTATTTTATTATTTATAACATTATATCTTGGTTAGTAGACGCGCCTGTTACGTTGTTAATTATGCAAAATTTACTGATTGAGTTTGTAAGTGTGAAATACCAAACAATCTCTAGAGTATTATAGTGAAACCCCGCATAATAAGATATTGTAAAATTGCGTGATTAGCTATTATCTCATAATAAAATGGGTCATTATAAAGAGTCATAGAAAAGAATATCAGCAAATCTGTACCTATTTGCGAACTTCAATAATTTTTTTGGTAACCAAAACGCTATTGTTATTAGATATAAGATTGACACGCCAGGCATTTTTCGTTGACTCATGTGAAAGTTGTTGACGATGGCATTTAGGGAAAATCGCAATCGTCAATTGTGGTGGAGCGTAATAAATTATTCAATTTTCCGAAATGCATAAAAACAGTCAGTAATGCGTTTAAATTAAAATGTATAGCGTCTGATCAGTACGCATGTTGTCGATATAAAACATGATACAATGAATATTTAGCAAACTTGCATGTATATGTTCACAACTAAATAAATTATCCGCATGTTATTTTGCACTACCTGATGGCGGAGCTTATACATATTTCAGACTCGGTAAAAGGAAAAATCATTGCTTACATACAAATGAATGATGATTACCTTTTTGGTCTGTAACTTAAGTCGTTTCTACAGTTTTTGCACGAGCTGGTATTTCTTCAATTTTAAGCTCACCAGAGTACAATGTGCCAATAGTGAGCTTTTGTGATCGCTTTCGTCCGTCGTATGTCGTCCGTCGTGCACGGACGAAAGGCGATCACAAAAGGTCACCATGAAGTATGTGTAAGCCCCGCCAAAAGTTATTGCAACAATTTATGACTTTGTTAGGTGCAAATTGTACTATATTCCCCATTACTTACATTAAAAGAACAGTAAAACATGTAACGTAAAATTATAAATCGAAAAAATAGAGGAATTGTAAATGAGTAATATTTCACTAGCCACGAATTGCAACGTAATGGCACTTCAAATATTTCAAAAGTAGCACAAAATGCGTAGCATAATATTAGTCATATGATATATTTAAATGTTCCCATGGTATTCCTTTCTTAAGACATGTGTCATATTTTAATATTCCGTTAAATATACAGTCGTATGTGACGTTATACATTTAAGTAAGGCCCTAAAATAAGACACGTCAACAATGACTAAGATTCTTTGTTTTTAAACATGGACATTATCTGACATTAACAAACTGGCTGAAGTTCGGCGCGCTCCAAAACGAAGTCGCGATATAAAGATAGTCACCAAATGCCAGTTTTGCTACTGTTGACGAATCGTTAAAATGCCACAGCAGGCATCAATGAAAGCAATGCTCTTTAATGTATACTGTTTCGAATTCTTGCGTACCTTGTCGTATGTGCTATCATGTCTAACTACCGGGCTATACCAGTACTCAATGAACTAAAAAGCACCATGTAAATGACAAAGTACATGTTAACGATGTTAATAAGCTTCTTAATAAGCGCAGCAAATAACTTCAATTATTTTACGTTTCTATGACTTAGTTGCATTGTTTTCAGTATTTATTTCATGTAACTATAAAATAGATACGCTGACAATTTTTGCTTCATTTGCTTTCTTTTGTTAGTTTGAACAAGCTATATCTTAAAACTGTAAGTTGCCTTTTCATTTAAGCTAATCATCGCAAATCACACCTGATAAAAAAATAAATCATTACAAATCACACCTAATAAAAAAAAATCACAGTGAAAATAACACTTAAAAATAAACATCGCCCTGGGAAAACGTTACTTAATGCATATCGACACAGGCTATTCAGGAACGACTCTTTCCGCATAAACTGAATTTTTACCAACTAAAGGATAAGCGTCATTTTAACAAAAAAACAAACAAACAACATCAACGTGGAAAGTGTTGTCCCTGATTTACAAGTGCGATGCTCAAATGCAGACACTAGTGATGAAAAATGGCTGTTCTTGTTTCAGATTTGATGAACTCAGTGCAATACAGGACGAATTCTACCCGGGCCTAGACACTCGGAAGTGATCGTGAAACGACCATGCGCTCGGCTCGTGTTCTTCGAGTCATGGCATCAACAAATTGAAATATTAAATAGGCAATAGAGACACATGGCGCTTTGTTTAAGTTTTCCATAGCAATAGAGAAACATGGCGCTTTGTTTAAGTTTTCCATAAGTCAATAGAGACACATGGCGCTTTGTTTCAGTTTTCCATAAGTCATTTTTGATGTTTTCTTATATTATTTAGAATACTACTAGTATACTACTACTATTCACTGTAGTATATATTTCTGCACGATTCTAATTATTTAGATAAATACATGATTAAACAATAGTAACAATTGTTTTTAATAATGATTCATCAATTTCAAGAATGTGTGAAACTTTAACTGTTTTTTTAAATAAACCACACGGAATATATTTATATTAATCAAACACCTTACATCTTCTTTATTTGGAGGGCGTAAAAATACTAAGTATTGCATATTGTAAATCTTTGCCGTTTCCTTTTTAATATGGCAAAGCGATTTTCTGTATTTATAATTGAAGTATATACTATCATGGTGTACATTTGTTTCATTTTTATTTATATTTTTAATTTATTCAAAGATATAAAAACAATTATTGAAATAACATACACAATGATTCTTGTTATATGTTAGTAAATCTTCGTATAACTTAAACAATAAACACTCAAATGCCTAGTCAATTTATTTAGCTTAAAATACAAAAGAATGATGAAGATAACGATTTCGATCATATGAATTACAATTACGATAATGATTATGAGAAGAAAGACAACAACAAAGACGGGAATGCAGATGATGCTTCTGATAATAGGTTTGATGAGCTGGATAAAGATATGGAAGAAGACGAGTACGAAATCGATAATGATGATGATGACGATGATAATGATGATAATGGTGATGATGATCATGATAATGATGATAATGAGGATGAGGAGGGGGATGATGATGATAATAAGGAGGATAATGATGATCATGATGATAATGATGATGATGATGATGATGATGATGATGAATATGATGATGATGATGATGATGATGATGATGATGATGATGATGATGATGATGAGGATGATCATCATCATCATTATCATCATCATCATTCTGAGCGCGTCCGCAATAACAGTTCAATCAAGGAAATGAGGATTTGTCGTGTCTTCTTGGTTAAAACATCGCCTCATTCATTTACAACCATATAACAAGAACCTACCATTACCTTGAGAACAATAATCAAGCGATTATGTTTAAAACTTGCACTATATGTTTTTCTAAAAATAAATGTACAACAAGCTGCGTATCAACCGACAAATATATCAATATAGGGATAATACACGTTTTCGAGGGCATGATCATCTGCGGGCGCTCGAAAAATCCGTTCTCCTGCCCGAGTGCGCAGCACGAGGTCAGGAACGGATTTTGAGAGCGCCCCGCAGATGATCATGTCCGAGAAAATGTGTATTTTCGCTATTATTGCATAAAAAAAAATCACACATACAAAAATAATTTAAATAACATTGAAAACAATATGTTTTGTTCATTCGACATCGACAAAATAATTCGATTATTTCAATACAGTTCAAGGTTGTGTTTTACATATGCCTCACTCGGTCATCATCCGAAATGACGAGGCTTTACCTTCGGGTAGGCAGTTTTTGATTTAAAATGTGTTTAAACAGTGGATTAATGCAAAGTTGAAATGCAGCCGCGCAAAGTAAGAAATGATAAATTATTTTGGAATTTATAGCAGGAACGTTGAAGGTACATAAACACTTACATTTACAGCATAGCCTTTTGAAAGTGTTTCAGTAAATAACCTTAACTTCATTGACGTTGCCAATAAATTATAGCTGTTGTCAAGAGAGTGCATATTGGTATAACTTGAAAAGTGGATTGAAATAGTCATTATCCATGCATGCATGAGGAAACTGGTGCTTATTCAGTTCCCCATTTATGCTTGAAAGTCGTCAAAGGCTGGAGAAGGGAAGTATCTGCGCGTGGACCAGATTATGGATATGAAAAACACATAACATGGCTTGAACGGCAAGTGAATCGCATTGTTAATACATGATTTCTCCCGTTCAAGCCCTCCTTTTGCCAAGTTTCTGCACCCCGCCAGAGGGCATTATAGATAGAGTGTATGCAATTATAATAGTATTAAACGATAATTCATCTATAATAGCAGGATTACGCAATTCGTTAGCCAATTTAGCGTTAAAGAGCATTTCAGCATTTTAACATGTATTGACATTCCACCAATTGAATACCAAATGTGCGCATTTTTATCTGCTATAAAACAATAAAAAAACGGAAATCATAATGTATCAATATAAGAAATTGACTAATGCATTAAATACATGGGTGCGTTAGCTTGTTGATACATCCTTTTGTAAGAGGAACTTTATCTATATCCCATAATATAGAAAATGTTTCTCCAAGAGATTCGTTTACTTAATTTGCCAAACATGTGGAAAAAACATGACAGTCTTAGGTCATGTAAACATATAAATGCATTTTATGTATTCACCGATATGTATTCACCGAGTGAATATAATTTGCGGTTTGCGATAAAAAAGTATCAATGATCTCTTCCTGGACAAAGCCCAATAACATCAATTCTTTCGATATAGCGTACTTATTAAATGAGCTATTAATCAAGAATACGAAGAATTCTTAATAAAGACATATCAATATACGACACATTATACCTATAGCAAACGTTAGTATTGTAATTACAGGGGATTTTCAGCACTGTCTGCGCCTCCGGAAAACGGAGGCACTCCCAAAGCAAACGGACCCAAAACCGAAATTATAAAAAAATTCCCAATGAATTTTTTTTTTAAAGAATGAAGTGTCTTGTAACTTGTGTGACTAACCAGAGTTTGTTTTGGTAAAAAATATCTGCTATAAGGTTTTGACTGTACAGTTCTTATCTCGGAGTGTAACTGCAACTGAAAAACAAAACTGCAGTACTTGAATAAACGTTGAACATGTCCAATATTGCATCTGTTTATATAAAGAAGACAAAATAACAAATAAAAACACATTTATTTGTTAAACCACTGAGTTATTTAAGCATGATAAATTCACAATCTTTTCCAAAATGAGCCGTTTCATCGAAGCAAAAATTCCCAAAATGGCCAATTTTGTCGATAAAAAATTCCCAATTTGGTCAGACTCCTTTTCCAAAAATAGGCAGAAACCCCCCTGAATTAATTATTCCTCGTTGAATCAAATTAGTCAAATATGCAACGTTTACATATACACCATGGTTTAGACACAATTAATATGGATATGGTATAAAGCAAAGAGCATACCGAAGAAAAAGGCAAAAGTATCTCAGTTCTAAGAAACATTTTAAATAAATTTTACTTCATTATTATTTAAAAAAAAACACAACAGAACATGCATTACACCATCCGATAAAGATGTTTTAAGACGGGACTCGGACGAAATAGTGTGGTAAAAATGTTCCCTAAGTCAATGTCATGTTAAAGTTTGCAATTCAATGGTTCCTTAATTGACGTTGAACTGTTGATATTGCTGCGTAGCAGTTATGCTTCTCAGAAAATTACTGTCGTAAGATGTTTGAGAAGACGTACCCCAGACTTGTTATTTACCAACAACCGCAGTCGCTACAAGTCACGTGGCCCAGCGATAAATACGGACGCAGAAACAAGACCAAACCCTCGTGTTTGTTGTCGGAGTACATACGTCACCAATAATTGATCACGTGATAGTTTTCCAGACAACAATTGCAGGGTAAATTATGAGGTAAACAGCATAATTGAGATCATCTAGTTCTTGATATTGATAGTAAATCGTTTTGCAAACAACAACGGTTTCCACGTGCATTTAAATCATCTTCAAGAATCTTGAACGGGAGGAAATCACAAAGATTTGGTAAAAAATAGATTCAACAGTTATCAACGTTTCTCGATAAGATGATCAAATATGATTTCGTTTGAGGTGTAATATGGCAGTAGTAAATTAAATGAAAGAAAAGTTGCAGAAATCGTTTTGAAATTAAATTATGAAGATTGAAATAAAAACAAATCGCAATGAAATATCTAGTACAAACACTTTTGTTTGTATTTGTATTAGTGTGTGATAGGTGGTGATGAATAGATGGTCAGTGAGCAGGTATTAGTTATGGAAGGGAAAGACCGCCAATATTATTCATCACCTAAAAAATGTAGCAGGCTTGAATAAATCGAATATTCCACTAGACATGTTTAAACTGTATTTTGAGAGCATAAACACTCCCGACAGCACATTTTTTACCCCCGATGAAGATGTTCTGCACTTTATTGAGCGCTATGAAAATAATGAATTTAAAATAATGTTCGAAAATTAAATTTGCCAATATCAATGAACGATATTAAAAAAGCTCTTAAAGAAATTCATCCAGGTAAAAGCGCAGGACCTGATTTGTATTTGAATGATTTTTTTTATTTACGGAAAAGACGTTCTTACGCCGTACTTACATACGCTTTTTAATAAAGTTTTTAGATTGGGGTGTTTTCCATCTTCATGGTCTGAGGGTTACATATACCATTACATAAAAAAGGCAGTAAACGACGAAAATAATTACAGAGGTATTACTCTTCTTAGTACTTTTGGAAAACTGTTTTCGAAAATTCTTAATAACAGATTAACTGTCTGGGCCGAACGATATTATGTATACATTGAAGCGCAGGCTGCGTTTCGGTCGGAAATGAGTACCGTCGATAATTCATTTGTATTGCACGGCTTATTAACGCATGTAATAAATAAAGGTAAACAATTATACTGTGCTTTTATAGATTTCACTAAGGCCTTCGATTATATTGTTAGAGATAATCTATGGTATAAATCAATTCAATTGGGAATACGTGGAAATATACTCAATATCATGAAATCAATGTATAACTCCATAAAATCAAAAGTTAAACATGGCAATACGTTGGTCGACAGCTTTGAATGTTTACTTGGTTTAAGGCAGGGTGAGTGTTTATCGCCATTTTTGTTTTCATTGTATCTTAACGATTTGGAAGGTGAATTTTACATAAAAGGCATTAATGGTATCGACGTTAACTCTTTTTAAATGTTTCTCTTATTGTACGCCGATGATATGATAATTTTTGCTAATACCGCTGAAGAATTACAAAACGGCTTGGATCTATTATACGATTATTGTCACAAATCGAAACTTGTGGTAAATACTGAAAATACTAAAATTATGGTTTTTCGTAAAGGTGGTCGCCCCTTAACAAATATATTTAAATATGATAATCAAATCATAGATATTGTTAACCGGTTCAACTATCTTGGTATTGTATTCACAACTGGTGGTTCATTTAATGACGCAGAACATACTCTCGCTGGACAGGCCCTAAAAGCTATCTTTAAACTGAAAAAATATTTGTACAAATTTACAGACATTTCAATTAGTCATAAACTATGTCTTCTTGATAAACTCATAACACCAATTCTTAACTACGGAAGCGAAGTGTGGGGTTTTGTCAAAGGTTTATCAATTGAAAGGGTTCATTTGCAATATTGTAAGCAAATACTTGGTGTCAAAAAATGCACTCAAAATGATTTCGTATATGGTGAACTTGGCCGTGTAAATTATCAATGCAGGAGATATATTAATATAATTAAATACTGGATAAAACTTTTGAGAACATCAGATAATAAATTTATCAAAAAAGTTTATTTGACTTTATTAAATGATAGTATTGAGTATCCTAACAAGAAAAATTGGTGCACGTTATAAAGGGATCTACTAAGTAATTTGGGATTTTATAATGCTTGGCTTTTTCAAGATGTTGGAAATGAAAATATGTTTGTATCAGTCGTAAGACAAAGATTGAGCGACACGTTTGTGCAGAATTGGAATGAGCGACTTCATACTTCTACTAGGGCAAATTTTTATAAACATATCGCCGTTTTTCAATTTCAACCGTATCTGAATATATGTTATGTCAACAAGTTTCGAGTTAATTTATCAAAATTACGTATGTCATGACATAGATTTAATATCGAGACAGGCAGATGTGCTAGACCTACACCAATTCCATTATATCAAAGAAAGTGTACTGTTTGTAATAAACTCGAAGATGAGTTTCATTTTATTCTTGAATGTACAATATATACTGAACTGAGATCAAATATATATTCCATTGTATTACAGACAACGACCAAACATGTACAAATTTATTGAACTAATAACATCAAATAATGAACTATTAATAAAAAAAATAAGCTGTTATATTTATCACTCTTTTAAGGTTCGAACGCATAATACACATGTGTAATCAATTTGATGTAATCTGAAATGTTTTGTGCGGTATATATCTTGTTGTAACTTTAATTGCATTTATTATGTACTGCATATTAATTGTTGGGATAGTACCGCATATGTACCGTGTTTTTTTTCTGTCTTTGTGTTTAAACGGTCGCCTTTAATGGACTGTCAAAACTGCATTTGAATGTATTTAATCAATTGCCATTATTATCTTTTTAATGAAGGTTATATTATAGTATCGTATCTGTTCCTAGATGTATTCTACGACAATATGGCTGCATTTTTAGAACTGTTCTGATTTACAACTATTATGTCACATTAAATACTGTACTTGTAACATCTATATTTTCATAGAGCATATTACAGGACCTTTTGACCATCTACATTTTTGATTGCGTAGGTGGTCTGTTTAAGGTTTATGAAATGCTTGTTTTTAATATCAAACGCAACCAGTTAAAACATTTTGTTTCTCGTGTTTGTTTAACTACAGACACCTTGTCATAATATCATAATATCAGTCTAATTAAATAATATGTTGTACTATGAGCAGAGCCTTTGAGCTGCCTATATTTTCGTTTCGCATAGGTAGCAAGCAAGGGCTAATTCTTATGAAATTGATACAAGCATGAAAAAAGCATAATTGATATTTAGTATAATACTGTGTGCTATCACGTGAAACGAAATTTGTTACGCCGGGTTAGTAAAACGTGTTATTATTATGACAATTGTCATGTGAAGACCCAATATATGTACAATAAGCTTATTTGATATTTTGTTGTCATAATTAAGCTCCATTACAAATGATGTAATACGACCTATTCAATTACATATATACTATCAATAGTAATTAATATAATTATACCTATATTTTTATTATACATGTATTAATTGGTGCAATGAAACGTATATTTTTTTATTTCTTTTTGTAAATTCATGAATTATTTATGTTGTAAACACTGTATGCTTACTTTGTCCACTTGGGCTTTTGGCCTTCTTGATGTGTTGTTTAATAAACAACTAAACATCACCAGAAATGTAACACGTGTTGAATATTCGGCTCATTTGTTTAACAGATTTTTTTTATGCAACATTTTAATATCTGTTTTGTGCAATTGTAAAGTGTAAAATGTTGTGTGTTCCGATTCAACAAAATGTTTAAATGTCTAAAAACAAACATGTAACTTCTTAAACTACAGATCTGAAAATGAAGATAGTGCATTTATAAAGTCAACATCTTCATACACCTTATAGTGTAATCATAATAATAAATACAAGATAATCGATACATCTGAAAGTAGGTTGATGACAAACTACATTAGCATGTTGAATATTTTCTAAGTTGCACGATCGGTTTTAGTAATCTGCTACAAGTCAGCAACTAACAAGTGTACACAATACAATTGTACAGAATACAAGTTGACAAATCACAATTCAACATTTCACGACGCATTTTCAAGTCAACCGGTGTTATGGTACAAAATGTTATTAGTAGTAGTGACAGGTGTTGGTCGCGTGGCCAATCACTTAAACACTATCAATATGTAAACGTTTTTCATAATTTTGACAAAAAAATGTCTGATATAATATACATATACAATGTAGGTATCTCTTGACACAGGAAAATCAACTACATCAATATTTTTAAGCCATTAAGTGCCTAAATGGCGGTCGATTTTCGTAAACTATGTACCATTTTGTATGTTTGTATGTATTTCTTTTGACCCTGCGGTCAAGGATAACCCATTAAGTGCAAGCACTTATTTCCAATGGGGTCCTTTGGTTTTTGCTGAAGAGACAGCAAGCAGAAGAGACAGTATTGCGGCACAAGGAATCCGGGTGCGATACCCTAGCTCTTTGTGAATAGATCCATTGGTTCTTTTACGTGCTCAGTGTATAGCACCGATACACGCGAGAATTACCTGGGTTTCATACCAGTACATCTCTAGATGGGTGGGAAACACTTTAAGCATTTCTGACATTTCCAGTGCCCCGGCCAGGAATTGAACGGGGGACCTCTGGAATGGTAGACCAGTGTGTTACCACTAGACCACCGCACCATTTTGTTGGGAAAGGTTGCCTCGTGACGAAAAATTACCACGAACGGCTACTTGCCAACATAAACTTCAATAACACGCTTCTCGAACTCGTAGATAAACTCCTATTTGTATATTGTTCTAAATCGGATTATGTTCGGTAGCTGGGGTATTTTGATACTTTAACTATTGTAAAAATCGGCACTGAACGTTCGGTCAGACGAGAGCCGACCTAGCATTTCTACGAGTTAAATAGAATTGTTTTCTTGTAGTTTATATTAGTTGATTCCCAGCTTATGTTCATTGAAAAATAGTTGAATAACAATACTTACTGAATTCGCCCATGAGTCGGACACATTCGCCCTTAACACGGACACAGATTTGTATTTAGCATTTTTTGGTTATCCATTTCCTATATTTATGAAAATGCAAATTGCACAGTAACAGCCATGTGTTGATTTCATAAGTTTATTCTTTTGCCAACATATTGACGGAAATAAGTTATAAAAAGAGGAAAATGACATGGTCACGTGTAGTGTCTATCCGCCCTTTACAACAGCTGAACCATTTGTAGCACTTGGGGTGACAAAGAAAAGTACAGACATACAAAGATAAAAAGTGTGTGATTCTTGTTGTTTGTGAGCTATGGGATTCTGTATAGATCGAGTCATGTTAATTGGAATGAATATGTGGTTAATTCTCATCCGTATGCTTCTGCCAATATATAAACTTATGTTCGCAATAATGCTGTCAAACGTATCTGACCAAAATGCCGATGGTATAAAGATAATCAATAATTAAAAATTCTGAATTTTCCGTCACAAAATCCAAATTCATCGTGATATAATATTTGATAACATTTCACATCAAATTTTTATTTATTCTGAAAATGAAGGGTAAATTGTTCGTTATTATGTCACAAATCATGCTAAACAAAACTGATGTTTGAAAACTACAAAGATAAAAATGTCCGACTCAAGGGCAAAATCGATTCAAGGACGAGTTTAATTAGCGGCTCATTGGCGAACTACTTACGCGCTCGAAATGCAATATAAGTTGTGTAAAAACTACACTTTAACTAATGCTATCTCTAAGGTGAAGTTAATATCTTCTGCGAACATGGCCTACTTTTACAACTAAGTAACGAAACATAAATTCATTATCGAAGTGTTAATGGAAATATGCATGGATTGAAGCGGTATGCAAACAAGGTGATAAGATTTCGCCATTATAGCATAAATGAAGATAATATCCGGTCATATAATAAACCGAAAGATGCCTTACATCAAATTGTGCTTTGTATACAATATCATGCATTGAAAGTAGAATTGTTAGCATATAATATAATTTTATGACAGGGATAACATTATATATACTTGTTTTTGTTATAAACAAATACGTGCCAAATCCTGTTGTATGGGATAAATACACGGTCTCTATTCGCTATCCGCAATATTCCATGTGATTGAACTAATACAAACGTTCATTATACGCATGTCGAAAACTGATCATGGCGAAACTATTAAACAAACAGATGTTAACATGTCTACTAGCATTAACGAAATGATAATATTTAAGGAATCTGATATATAAAAACAAATTCGATATATATGGAAATGAATCGTAATTCTGAACGAACAAAACAGTTATCAATTTGGTGAATTTTGACTAAAATGTTTCTTCTAGCGACAAAATGGTGATAATTAATTCAATACATGTTCTACCCAAGAGTATTCATTTACAAAATAAAAGAAAACACGCGTTTGCAATTTATTCAAAATTGAGAAATAGCTGAAAATGTAAATACAATCATATAAATGATTCAAACGGTGTACATTTGGAACATAGGCTTATCATAAAAAACAAATCCAAAGAATGTGTAACTACGAGTCCCAAATAAAGATAACACAAACAACAGCATTTAAACTGAATTATATCAGCACTTACGTACATGCTTCTTCAATAAAAAATATGTTTAATTGTACCAAAGTCTGAAATCGTTAAGCTTAACCCAGGCATATATTATTAACAGTTGCTTTTAGCTCTTTCATTGCATATCTTTTAGAACTGTCTCTCCATCGCTTACACATAAACATCTTACAATGCTGGTGATAGTGTTTAAGAACAAAAAGTACCAGAAATCGCTTCATGTCTTTTGTAGGTTTTTCTTTTAAAACGCACATCTTTTATCAGTATTAAAAATCACATATCAATGTGTTCATTGAATATGCACTTATCTACATCAAAGAAAACTCCGCAGTAAACGCTATCTAATAGTATTATTTCAAAATATCAGTTTGATTGGATTTTGTACGTGTATAATATGTTTTATGATTAATGTTGATACCATGTTTCTTTATTTGCATCCATTATTGATCAGATTTGCAGAGATATTTTAAGAAGTCATGTTAATCTGGGCTTTATACATCAAGCGATTGTAATTATACTGTTAATTGTTTATCGATAGAACCATAATTCCAAGCTTAGTAACATATACCACATTCAATATCGCAACTAAACAAACGTACAGGAAAAGTCATGAAAACCTAGAAATGACACAAAAGGTTCAATTTCAAATACGGTACATTAAACACAGACGTGTGGACGTCCGATTTTTGAGGTCAAGTTTTAAGTGCAAAGGAATATGAATCTTTCGTGGATTACAAGTACCAACAAAGACTAAATTCCGCGTTAGTTGCTTCTTCACGATTCTTGTCAAATCAATCCATGATTTTCAAACGAGTATTGATGTTAGACATCAACAATGGCTTTATCTATTTAAAAATCATTGACAACACGGACATTCCATTATACAACGCCCCGAGGAGCATTAGAACGACGCTAGAATACTATGACTATGACGAAGACACGCTTTGCGGAAGAACTTGCAAATGGCCTTAACATTTTCAAGTGTTGAAACATGTAAATATACATGTTTTAGTTTAATTGTATGAACCGTTACCTCGATTTTTACATGACGTGTTGTAAATGGAGCTTTGCTCTTAATAATTTTTAGATTCAGATTCATTAATTAACATGCATTACATACTGATATACACTTCATGAGGTTGTCTTTCATCTGCTGAACGACTTGGTTACATTCAAGATTCACTTTATTACCATGGCAACCGCAAATTGATATACCTGCAGTGGGTAAATCGCAATATAACAATTTAAAAATCGTTGTTGACGTGGATCGGACTATATTTGGGAAAGAAAGTGTACATGAGGTAAATGCGGTTTTGTACATAAATGGACTTATCATGAGATAGTGCATACATATCATTCTTAGTAAGTATTTCTTGAAAACGCAGTATTACACTATGCCTATTAGCTTATGACGTCTAATTTGTGTTAATTAATGGTAAATTATACGAATTATAGACGAACTTGTACTGCTTTAAACTTTGAAACGAATACTTTTACACAGTCAAATCTTCAAGACACGGAGTAGAAAACCGCTTAATATGCATTATGTCATTATGACAAGTAAAACACAACAGTAAAATGCATCAACTTATCGTTACATAGTATTGATATGATCAGCAAATCGAATGCGGCGCAGAACATCCATACATTCTTACTGTCTTAGTTAAATCCTTTCAGAAACTTAATGTGTATCCGTATCACGTGATTCAATGAGGCGCTCTAGGAGAAATAAGTTCGTTGCAATACATTCAGATGACCGAAGGCGTATTAATTTCGGAATCAGTCTTTGTTGCTGTTCATTTCTGGCTCAACCTTATATCCAAGTCGATTAACGTGTTGATAGTAAGTTAACTTTCGCATGTACTTGTAGTAACAGTGGCAATAGAACTATACAAATAACTTGCACGTCCTTAGTTGATTTAACATGAGTGTAATTGTGTAGTCGCGGTTAGAGTACTGTTCGGCCTATGTATACCTTTGGTATTGTCTAATCATTTATAATGCGACCGATGGGGCAAGAAAACCATTGAGCAATTACTGTCTGGAGCGGGGTCATTATGTTTTTCATTTCAAATACAAGATCGACCTAACGTCTTAAGCCGACATTATTATACATGTACTTACATTTTTTACCGTCACATGCTGGCATCTGGATGCTGAAAACATTAATCTTAATATGTGCGTTAACCGAACAAGCCATAAGAAACCTGTTCTGAAAATCGGTAGCTGTGTTGTTGTTGTTTTTCGCGGTTTTCAACAGTATTTCAGTCATATAACGGTGATAAGTTTACCCATTCTCACTTACCTGGTTTGGCTGGGTTTCTACTAGCGTATAAATTTATTCCAGTAACTGTCAACTGCCCAACATGTTGCAGAGAAAAGGGGGCGATAGCCGTAGAAAGGTTTTCATAACCAATCCCCACAAAAGTTATGGAGCCGTACCGGAAATCGAATCCGCGATCCTCGTATTTGCAATACAGCAAACGTCCAAAAGGCGAATGCATATTTAAGTCTTTATTTTGAATGTCAACAGATGAAAATAGCTGAACTCAGCACAAAATTTATCAAATAACAAATGCAAATAGCTGAAATCAGCACTAAATTTATCAAATAACTTTATGTTAATCAAAAAGTAAATAAACAAATTGCGTAACTTTACTGCGCAGGTTGGCAGATTTCCAATATTTTTGCTTATGAGGGTGTGTTTCGGTAAAGATGGTGTGCAGATTCGATAAGCACGAACTTCACGCCGATCTTTTTAACAAGACTATATATTTACCAGCCATCATATTATATATCAGACATGATAAGAATGTAGTTGAGTATAGTTTAAACGTGGATATTCACTATTTCTTACATTCAGGTTTCGGGCATGTCTCGTATTTATCAGTAGTTCCAAAGTTTTAACAAATTGGACGGTACATTTTAGTAACAATTTACTAATTCTTACGCATCCTGATTAACAAGTGATGATTGGAAATCCGCATTTCTGAAGCGTCGATGGTTTTATCTCTACAATCTTTGTTAAATAAATTTACATAGCATGCTAAATGAATGTCAAACTGTATGATTAAGATCAAACGCTAGAAGAAATGTGTTTATGGATTAAACTTATATCTCGGTAACGCCTGTCTGAAATTTACCTTGCAATCACTTCACTGGTGTCCTCTTTGTTCATTGAATTCCTCTTGTTGTCTGCCGATTCCTTGCTATGAGACCCGCACATCTGTTGAATGTCTGTCGCTCAAATAAACCCTGTGTAAAGGCGTACACTTATATGCAACTATTATATTAAACAACTGAAATGATTTAGATCTGACGTATGTATTATTAATTCTTCTAGCACTTACATCGAAATAAAACTGAAATATCACCATACGCCACGCAAAAATATGCAATGCATCATACAGTTACTTATATCACAAATCTAAGATGTGTGAAAGGGGCGAGTTCACAAATTGAAATGTAATTTTAAAGGCGAAAGCATATACTTATAAAAATACCGGGTGCCATGTTACAATTGATATTTGAGCTATATAGAGGTTATTTGTTGGATTCGGTGGAATATCGATTTTATTTCACGAGTGATCATAGAAAACAATATTTTCACGAGTGGCGCAGCCACGAGTGAAAATATATTTTTTCTATGATCACGAGTGAATTAAAACCGATATTCCACCGAATTCAACAAATTTTCTTTTTATTTTATGCTTTTTTTCACCGTATATTTACATTGAAAATGAGTTAAATAGGATACTTTTGCTGGATTTATGACGTCATTTCGTTGAAAAAATGACGTCATTTCACAGTAAAACAGTGACAAATATCGATATTTTTCACTGTTATTTTTCACTGTTTAAAAAAGTGTAATACCAGTTTTATTTCACTGATATTTCTCTATAAACCACCGGAAAGCATAAAATAAAACATGTTTATTTTAGTTTGATTGCATAAGGCTTATTTGAAACGGTCTTGAGTCAGTTTCCTGGATTAAGAATCATTACCTGGTGTCTATGGAGGAGGTCTAAAGACCTCTCCCACAGTGGAACCGCTGATCTCCCAGTCGCTAGGTATTCCCATATCCACATCGACACGGCAGCCCTTATCGTGTATCTTCAAATGGAAAACGAATGCGTAATATATTCGTTTAAAGATCAACCGTAATTCACATATATTAATGTATAAAATAATATAAGTCAAATGTCACAATCTATATTTACTTTATTTTAGCTTTACGTCAAAGTAAATAAAGTACCATAGAGTGTTCACGATCGTTCATACGTGAATAATCTACACGCATGTTCATATTTGAAATATACTCATGAATGTGTTGTTTGGGTAAACAGGGTATACTTAGCATTGTGGAGTGAATAGTACGTGTATAGTAACACTTGTAGTAATTCCTTTTGTGTTAAATCGTTTTTGTAACAATTGTCAAAATAAACAAATATGTATCAACATATTCAAAAATGCATATTCAAGAGCTTTAGAAGAGCTTAATGTCTTTACTATGTTAATCGTCTCTTTTGAGAACTTGTAAACGTTTTCTTAACTGTAGTTTTGTCTGGAGAACTTCAAAACTTCAAAACGTAATATTTCCATAGATTACAAATACACGTTTTCTGTCTTTTTATGTTCGTGCGTTCGACTATGTTATTCCAATGGTCTGTGTTTCAACCTTACACTCCTTTTACAATTACGCATGGAACCTATTTTGAGAAACCATATTAGTAAAGCTGGATGCCATTTTCTCATGAATCACTATTATTCACAATTGTCTATAAATTTTTGAACGCATCGATGTTTTTATATACAATTAAATTATACTTATTATTGTGTGATATTAAACCATGTCGTTTTTTCATTGCGGTCTTCTCACGTTATATGTACCAAATGTTCGTGCCATAACATTTATGTTTCTAATCTACAAACTTAAGATTTGTGTGTTTCAGACAAATGACGTCCACGTCACGTATATATGTGTGTTCGTACTGGCCACCTCCGTATGTCTGTCCAGTGTCTCTGAGGCGTATATAGACTGCTCCATGGAGTGCCTCTTTGCAAAATTTCGACAGCCTACCGTCTGCGAATGCAATAACAATTCGCACTGGGGGAAGCGCGCACCGAGGACGCAAACACACAGTGGTCTGCCTACGTTTAGATTCGTGAAAAGGGCGGCTTTCTTTGACGACTCTGATTTAGAAGGCATGGACAAGTTGGTTTGTTACACCAAAACACATCAATATATTGAGTAGACAAGTATAATTTATGTAAAACAAGATGCTTTGTTGGGACATTGTGGACGTTGACTGGTCTGATATAAAATGCTTAAGTTTCTCTTTTCCTCTTTTGCACGCATTTATCACGCACAATACTACTTGAGATGTGTAACTTCTTCATTTGATAACGTTAATGTTTTCTTGCAATTTCAACATATAACCGTTCAAAATGACTTCTTACTCATAACCCATCTCTGATCAACGGGTCTGTAAAAAGAATAACAAGACGCATGCGCGAATTGAACCATGTAGGTATTTAATCAAGTCGCACTGGGGGAAGCGCGCACCGAGAACGCTAACACACAGTGGTTTTCTTACGTTTAGATACGGGAAACGGTCGGCTTTCTTTGACGACTCCGATTTAGAAGGCATGGACAGGTAGGTTCATTACCCCGAAACACATCAATATATTGTGTAGACAACTATAATTTTGGCATAACAAGATGCTTTGTTTGGACATTGAGGACGCTGACTGGTCAGGAAAACAGACAAGTGTCACATAAAATGCTTAAGATTTGTTTGCCTGTTTTGTATGCATGTATCGCGCACAATACTACTTGAGAAGTGAAACCTGTTCATTAGGTAACTTTAATGTTTAAGTGCAATGTCAACACATATCCGTTAAAAATGCCCGTTTACTCATCTCTGAATCACGGGTCCTATACAAATTTTCATGGGTGACGCATCGCGCGAACTGAACCATGTAGGCAGTTAATCATGACAGCGACACCTGAGTCGGTATCAAAGTGGCACTTGCTATGTGGTTAATATGCAATCATTCAATTTACGATAGCGCTGTATCGCGATTATCCTGTCGCGGGGAATACAAGTACTAAATAGCAGTGTCAGTAAACCCTTTTAATAAAATATAAACTGAGGTTGCCGATACAATAGACTTTGACGCTTATCATATTATTACAAGCCACTAAAGCCTTTTGCATGTGGTGTTAGTTTAATTGTAAAGTAAAATTGAATATTTTCTAAACATAATTATGCAAGCTCGAGTGTTCATTTGATACGAGCTATTTTATTATGCCAAACAATCTCTTGAGTATTCTACTGAAACCCCGCATAATAAGATATTGTAAAATAATGGTGTGTTTATTAGAAAAATTGCGTTGTAAACTATTATCTCATAATGAAATGGGTCATTGTAAAGAATGAGTAATCCCGGACAAAATATCAGAACATCTGGAATTATTTTGCTTTTATTATTTATTGGACAACCGAAACGCTATATTCATAGATTTGAGATTAATACGCCATGCGTTATTTGTTGACTCATTTGAAAGTTGTTGGCGATGGCATTTATTATCGCAATTTCGTCAATTGTGGTGAGTTTCAAATTAAAATGTAAAGCGTCTGATCAGTATGCATGCTGTCAATAAAAAACATGAAAAAAATGAATATTTGGACACGGCATGAGCAAACTTGCATAAACAACTACACAACTAAGAAAATTATCCGCAGGCTAGTTAGGGCGCAGCTTACATATTCTCCAGAGTTCGTAAAAGGGTTAAATCAGGGGGCGGGAAATTTTCCCTCATATGGCTATAGTAAAACCTTGTTAACTCTCTATTTCATATTTTGGCCAAGTTTGAAACTTAGTATCAAAACATCTCAAAAGTTGCTGAGAACAGTTCAGTTTCATGAAGTCTCAGGAGAGCGATCTTGGGCCCCTGGTCATCTTGTTTTCATATCAATGATTGGTCTACCTGCTTTTCGTTGAAATCGAAAATGTGGAAAGAACGCCTCAATATAAACTAGATTACTAAATATAAAAACACACACTATGCATTAATGTGCTTTCATTTAAATGCATTATGTGCAGAACATATATAAACCTAAAAACAATACAAATATATAAAGAAACATGCCACACACCTGTATGGACTTCACAGGCTTATCTGGGAGGACACTTTACGCAAATGCATTAAACCCCCTTTTCACAGAGCGAGGCTCATTGACTTTTAAGGCGGTTTATTATCGTCTTCTCAAGCTGCTCATTACTATTAAGTTTTTGGGTTTGGTTTATTGTAGTAGTTTTAAGCTATGGAAAAAATCTATTGCATTAGTGGTTTTGGTTTGACAGTTAAAATGTACTTTATTATAACAAATCTATATTGTATCGAAATGATAATTATTTAACAATTGCACTGGGTTGATTTTCTATTTAAAAAAAATGTTTTTGCAACAATTTATGACTCTTTTATTCGCAAATGTTTCTATCTTTTCCATTACTTACATTAACAGAAGAGTAAAATATGTTACGTTAAAATATCAATCGAAAAAAATAGAGGAAAAGCACATGAGTAATATTTCACTTGCCGCGAATCGCATCGTTATGACATTTTAAATATTTCAAAAGTAGCACAATTTAAATATTCCCATGATAGTCCTTTCTTAAGTAATGTGTCATCTTTTAAGATTGCGCTCAATATACAGTCGTATGTGACGTTATACATGTAAGCAAGGCCCTAAAATAAGACATGTCAACAATGACTAAGACTCTATGTTTTTAAACATGGACATTATCTGACATTAACAAACTGGCTGAAGTTTGGCGCTTCAAAAGAAGTCGCGATATAAAGATAGTCACCAAATGCCAGTGTTGCTACTGTTGACGAATCGTTAAAATGACACAGCAGGCATCAATGAAAGCAATGCTCTTTAATATATATTATTTCGAATTCCTTGCGTACCATGTCGTTTGTGCTGTCATATCTAACTACGGGGCTATACCAGTTCTATATGAACTAAAAAAGCACCATGTAAATAACAAAGTACATGTTAACGATGTTTATAAGCTTCTTAATAAGCTCAGCAAATAACTTCAATTATTTTACGATTCTATGACTTAGTTGCATTGATTTCAGTATTTATTTCATGTAACTATAAAATAGATACGCTGACAATTTATGCTTCATTCGTTTTCTTTTGTTACTTTGAACAAGCTATATCTTAAAACTGTAAAATGTTTTTTCATTTAAGCTTATCATAAAATATCACACCTGATCCAAAAATATGAGTGAAAAATAACACTTATAAAGGAAAATCGCTATGGGAAAACGGGGCTTAATGCATATCGACACAGGCTAATCAGAGACAACATTTTCCGCCTAGACTGAATGTTCGCTAACTAAAGGGGAAACGTCATTTTAACCAAAAAAAATCCATAAAAGCGAAAAGAGTTGTCAATGATTTACAAGTGCGATGCTCAAATGCAGACACCAGTGAGGGCAATATGGCTGTTCTTGTTTCAGATTTGACGAACTCAGAGCAATACAGGACGAATTCTACCCGGGCCTCGACACTCGGAAGTGAGCGTAAAACGACCATGCGCTCGGCTCGTGTACCTCGAGTCATGGCATCAATATATTAAAATATTTCATAGGCAATAGAGACACATGGCGCTTTGTTTAAGATTTCCTTCAGTCATTTTTGATGTTTTCTTTACATGGTCTAGTATACTTCTAGTGGTATTATTCACTATATATAATTATTTACGATTCTAATCATTTAGATAAATACATGATGAAACAATAGTTGCATGTATTCTTGATAATGATTCAAAATGTTCAAAGAAGTTTGTGTGAAGCTTTTACTGATTTTTTAAAAATAAAACATAACGTAGTATATAATTATATTAATCAAGCACCTTACATCTCCTTTACTGAGAGCGCGTAGACATGCTAAGTACTGCATATTGTACATATTTGCCGTTTTCTTTTTAATTTGGCAAAGCCATTTTCTGTATTTATAATTGAAGTTATATACTATCATGGTGTACATTATTTTCATGTTTATTTATATTTTAAATTTATTCAAAGATATATAAACAATTTATTGAAATAACATATAAAATAATTATTGTTATATGTTGGTATATCTTCGTATAACTTTAACAATAAACACTTTAATGCCTAGTCAATTAATATAGTTTAAAATACAATAGAGATAACGATTGTGATGATAATTGAGAATAACAATTACGATAATGATGATGAAAAGAAAGACAACAACGAAGACGGGAATGCAGATGAGCTATCTGATAATAGTTATGATGAGCTGATTAAAGAGAAGGATGAAAAGGAGGACAAACCGATGAAAAAGAAGAAGATGAAGATGATGATGATGATGATGATAATGATGATGATGTTGATGATGATGATGATGATGATGATGATGATGATGATGATGATGATGATGATGTTGTTGATGATGATGATGATGATGATGATGATGATGATGATGATGATGATGATGATGATGATGATGATGATGATGATGATGATGATGATGATGATGATGATGATGATGATGATCATCATCATCATCATCATCATCATCATCATGATGATCATGATGATCATGATGATGATCATGATGATCATGACCACGATGATGATGATGATGATCATGAAAAGTTCGTTGAAACTCGTTGAATCATTTATTCAAACTTTTTCTTTTTTTCACATAATATATAGATGTTTATTCAGGAAAAAAGGCAATATGCCCATCATTCCGCATGCAACACATGACAAAGAAATATACAACCGGTTAATGGTGAGATATGTTGCATCATGTTAGATATCTGCATATATATATGGGGAGATATAGATACATCAGCATGTAGTTTTGATTGTGAAGATGCAATAAAAAGATAAATAAATAAATAAACGTTTGGAAGCAATGGAAGGAAAAAAAAATATAGCGTGTATTTGTCTTAGACCAGGGTTATTGGGTCATTTCGGAGAAAAATGTAAGTTCTAGTCTAATGAAATGTAACTAGAGTTTATGTATTAAAAAGTGTAAATTTAAATATGAACGGTATATTTAGTATATATTTGACACACAAAGTTGAGTTAACCAAAAATGGATATTAAATCTAGGTAGCCTTTTTTTTTTGGGGGGGGGGGGGTAGATTGTATATTCCTTGTTAGAGAGCCAAAAATATAGAAAAACTCACGTAGGCATGCTATAGTGTTTGATTTCAGGTACATGTACATATCAGGTGCATTTATCAGTAAAAGTTATTTACATATATATTTACATACATGTTTAACAGTTTACAAAATAACATTTGTTATTTACACACACATACACACACGCTTATATATATATATATATATATATATATATATATATATATATATATATTCACACATAAGGCAAGTTACGGGGTCTCTGATTTAGAAATAGGTTATGGGGTTCCCACATAAAAAACCTGTATCTCCATACCCTTTTTTATCCGATATTAACACGAATTAAGGTATATAAGGGTACCTTATATATTGTTATTTATGAACACGCCATTTATTTAACGTCTTATACAAGGAAATATATAGCGAACTTATTTGCGAGGTATATACAATTTCAATTTCAGACGTGATTGTGGTTTTCGATTTAAGACCTTATTGTGAGATTTGATTGCATTACCTCCCCTACACCCCCCTCATAGTAATTAAAGGAGCCTAGAATGCGGGGTTGTATATAGACCCCGTTTTTTATATTGACCTCGTAAGTACAGTCTGAAAACTACCGAGACCGCGTAACTGGCACTATATATTGGTATATATATATATATATATATATATATATATATATATATACACATACATATACATATATATATACACAAAGTATCATATAGTATTTTTACAACGTTGGTGATGTAATTGGTGCATGTGTATTTTGCGATTGATGTTGGTGTTGTGTAGCCTTTCATGTTCAAGCTCATAACGATATTAATATCCGATATATCAACTCGTGCTTCCGTTACACAATCGGTTTATAATTGGAGAAATCATCAAATGTGTCTGGAAATAATCGGATTAACTACCGTCGTGGATACAGTTAAATGGATTTTATCATGGTAAGTCAACGTTGTAAGTGTGGTACAGTTTTACAAGCTTGACAACCTAACCCGAAATCAAAACGTTAGGTTGAGGCGCATGTGTAAAATTGACCAACTTTTATTTAATAATAATAGGTCTGCTCATGACTCATGTTAGTCAAGTAATCTAATTCGAGGATTGTATATATGTATATACTAATGATACAATTGAGTGGCTTGATATGTGATGGCCAATTCATCATGCTAACAATTTTTGAAGATTTAAAAGTTACACATTTAGACAATTAGAGCGCACATTTATCGATTGTTATTGGATATGTGGTAAACAAATGCATTGTATTTGCGTTCACCAATGAGAAAACCTTACAGATTATGCACATTTTGTAAGTTTTAGTAACAACATACAATAAAATAGCATGGTATATGATGGACAACTGTTATAAACTTAGATACATACATGTACACCTACATAAAAATGAGCAATATACATATACTGGCTTACATGTAAATAAAATATGATGTTTACTATTGATGTTTATTTAATTCTTATGTTTGCAATACACCTAATAAACATAAATGTGTTTTATGTTGTATCTTTTTGTAATAACAGTGTATTTTTGTCTTTTTCAATTTCAGGTACCACTACTGTTTCTTGACACAAATTGTTTTTCTACTAATTTGGTTAAAAAATAGTAGTGTGTGTTTTCATCGTTGCTGTAATAAGAGGCTGTGAAAACATAGAAAAGCTGGATTGCCATTTCACATATTGACGGGTTTGCCAGGCTCGCATGGTTGTGAGTATAATTATATTTATTTTATGTAATAGGTGATTAATAACTAATTCTGTGAGTATATATTTTCTCTTAACACCAGTGGTTTATGTATATATATTCCTAGGTTTTTTAGTATACCATTGTTGTTTGCGGACATTAGTTCTGAAAATTTAATTATGTTTGGATGTTTCCAATAGTATTTTTTAATGTGTAATTTTCTTATTTCCTTGTAAAGTGGGCATTCTAATAAAAAGTGGAATTCATCTAGACATACAGTCTAGTTTAAGGCGGAACTCTAAACATAAGCAGCGCACATCGGTAAGCAATTATTTATATTGTTTTATCTTTAAACGACATCTCACGGACATCTTAACATGCCAGATCATTATTCTGAAAGCGTCCGCAATAACAGTTCAATCAAGAAAATGAAGATTTGTCGTGTCTTCTTGGTTGAAACATCGCCTCACTCATTTACAACCATATAACAAGAACCTACCATTACCTTGAGAACAATAATCAACCGCTCATGTTCAACACTTGCACTATAATTATTTATACATACAAATAAATGTAAAACAAGCTTATCAACCGAAAAATATATCAATAATATTATTTGAAAATAATTCATCAATAATGACAGGATTTCGCAATTCCTAGGCCAATTTTATGTCAACGAGCATGTGGACAACTATTGACATTCTACAAATCGAAAACCAAATCTGTGCATTTTTATCTGATATAAGACAATAAAAACGGAAACCATAAACCATGTATTACCATGAGAGATTGCCTAATGCATTAAATGGTCCATCCCAGTGCAGATAAACACCACACCTTGTTATTGCAACATTTTTAGTAAGTTTCGTTTATGTTCAGTTCAAGAAATAATAAAATAAAGACCTCCTTAACGTTTTTTTTTAATAAAAACAATATAATTTTTTTCACATTTTTTTTTATATAAAAGTACTTTAATAGACAAATGGCAACTCCTACCTATACACATGCACATGTTTAATTCTATGTTAAGATTTTACACAAAATGCACATGGCTGCATTAGCTTGTTTATACATCATTGTGTAAGAGGTACTATATCTATATAAAATAATAAAACAAATGTTTCTTCGAGAGATTCGTTCACTTAAGTGGCCAAACATGTGGAAAACAAAATACAAGTCAGTCTAAGGTCATGTAAACATTGACGTGAATTATATGAATGCACCGAGTGTTTCACCTGTCGTTGTATTGTTTGTTTCGTGTTCACTAACATTTTGACTTTATTTTCTAAAAAAAAATCATCACATTACGACCTTGAATCGTGTTACCGAACGCACGCGTATCAAATGATGTTCCTTTCAGATAAGGCGCAGCGGATTTTGACGATACACTACTCCTCGAGTGTCGGATTGTAAATGCTGCTGTTATACATCGCCTTAATAATACGTATTTAGTACTGATCTTGAGCCAGAAAGGAGGACAGACTCAACTATCATTATAACAGCATTACTATCGAAATGTTTGTGTCTAAGACTGATTCCGTGTGCGTACATCGCTATGAAAACAGTAATACATTAGGTTCTTTAGCAAATATCTCATTTACACAGTCGTGATTATTTGAAATCGGTATTAATAGCATGAGTTATGTTAATGTTTAGTGTCATACAATTAACTATAATTTGCAGTTTGCGAGTAAACATCAAGTATCGATGGTCTCTTCCTGGGTAAAGCCCAATAACATCAATTTTTTCGAAATAGCGTATAATACGAAGAATTCTTAATAAAGAATTCTTAATAAAGATGTATCAATATACGACTCCCAATACCTACAACAAACTTAAGTATTGTAATATTCAATTCAAAGTTGAATCAAATAACCGGTAGTCAAATATGTAACGTTCACATATATACATTGTTTGAGACACAATTAATATGTATATCGAATTAGCAAAGAGCATAACAAAAAACAAGGCAAAGTATCTCAGTTCCAAACAAACATTTTATATAGATTTTACTCTATTACTGTTTCAAAATACAGAATATGCCTTAAACCCTCCGATAAAGACGTTCTAAGACGGGTCTCGGACGAAATACTGTGGTAAAATAATAAACATTTTTATTGAAAATGTTCCGTAAGTTAATGTAATGTAACAGTTTGCAATCAAATGGTTCATGAAAGAGGCCTTTTCACATTGTTTTGCATGTATTGAAATGTGTTATTAAAAGCTTTAGATTGATAAATTCTTTATATTGATAAATGTAAACATTGGATCTAAAAAGCTGCAGTAAAAACACAAGAATAAAATTGAAGAAGGAAAAAAAGTAAGCCTCAACTGGCCCAAACCACCGACCCCTGGAGTCCTGGAGTGAAATATGTATCGCTTAGACCACTCGGCCATCCATGCTTATAAAATGAGCGATGTATTTTATACTTTATATAAGCAAACCTTACAAAATATAACGACAACAACCGAACTCTCCAAATTATTCAATCGTTTCGCGCTGCAACGCTTTATAATTTTCATGTTTCTAAATCGTCAAAAGATGCATATAATGGATATTTTAGAACATGGTTAATGTTCAGTATTACTGATTCCTCACAAATATCATACAAACATCGAAATTTTGAGATTCCGAAACACTTTTTATTCAATGTTATTAATTTACCAAAACGTGAACAGGCCCCTTTAATAAGCATTGAACTGTTGATATTGCTTCGTAGCATTTATGCTTCTCAATAAAATTGTTGTCGTAAGATGTTTGATAAGACGTACCCCAGACTCGTTATTCCCCAGCATCGGCAGTCGCTATAAGTCACGTGACATTTATTTTGGTTTGAATAGCGTGAGCTATATTTGTAAGATTGTCAGTCAAACTGGTCGCTCGCCCAGCGAAAAATACGGACGCAGAGACAAGATCAAAGCCTCATATTTGTTTGTCAGAAGACATACGTCATCAATAATTGATCACGAGGTCGTTTTCCAGACAACAATTGCAGGGTAAAGTATAAGGCAAACAGCATAAATGAGATCATCTAGTCCTTGATATTGATAGTAATTCGTTTTGCAAACAACGGAGGATGGCATAATAAACCAGCAGACTACAGAAGCTAATATAACATTAAAAGTTGCAGATATCGTTTTGAAATAAATGTGTGTCGATCGAAATAAAAACAATTCGCACTAAAATATCTAGCACAAACACGTTTAGAGATATTGTGTTGTGTTTGTATTTGTATTAGTGTGTGATAGCTGGTTATGTATAAATGGTCAGTCAGTCAAGATGGTCAGTCAGCCGGTATAAGTATTGTCGGTTCTAATGTGGAGATTTGAACATGCTTTAAAATATTAGGGCACAAATACGAAAACATTGGGAAATCGAACGGTTTGACTTATATAAGATTTATTGATTATCTACTTTCATTAAAAATGTATTGAATTGACGTTGGCTGAAATTCTACTAAACATAATCTGCGGATTCAACAGATATACTTGGGATTATAAGAATCACTCTAAGTTGGTAATGTAACATTCATCGCAAGTTTTGGAACAAACATTTCTAACCAAAAATAAAATACAAACAACGGTCTGCTGTTTTGCGTTAATATTTATTGATATT
Organism: Dreissena polymorpha; assembly: GCF_020536995.1. Lineage (NCBI taxonomy): Eukaryota > Metazoa > Mollusca > Bivalvia > Myida > Dreissenidae > Dreissena > Dreissena polymorpha. Next base: position 12,327 of record NW_026273457.1, on the reverse strand, counting down.
GTGTCGGGGTTCGGTAAGAATCGGCAGTTCATACGTATATATATACATATATATATATATATATATATATATATATATATATATAGTTTCAGATTGGGTAAAATGGTGGGTCAAACGTCCATTTTACCGCCGTATTGTTGGGTCTTTAGTCGATTGTCGGGTCCCAAAGTCGATTATCGGGCACTTGGACCCGACAGTTGAAGACCCACTTAATAAAAGGCTGCTTAACATCCTCATGACTATTTTTTAATTCAAATTTGCGTATGTAATTTTACTCGAATTGTCGGGCCTATATCTCCCATTCGCAAACTTTAGATCAAACTCCTCACGGCAGTTACTTCCCTTGGGCATCTTCTAGAATAAGGGAGGCCACTGAGCCCTTTTCGGAAAGTCGCATATCTCCCCTGAGTATTCTCCGGAATTGGAGGTTCTCAATCGCTGGCATTCGGTACCCCTCGCAGATTATCATAATACTTATCCGATGTTTGACGGAAAGGGCCGAGAATGTGCGATTGAATCGCTGGGTAGTATTGATTTCCAGTAACAATGGCGTCGAATGAGAAAGAAAACGATCGTTATCTGTCTGACATCGAAATTGACAAATTAAGTGTTGCACAATTGAAGGATTATTTACGATTTCATAATCATTATGTGTCAGGGAATAAGAATGAACTTGTCTTGAGGACAAAAGGCGTACAAAAGCTAGGATTAAATGATCGACAGCTGCACAGGAATGCGGAAGTAAATTATGAAAAAAGGAAAACAGAAAAACTTTTTACGCCACTCGGTGAAAAGCTGCCACATCCAGATGTATTAAAAACGTTGAGTAGTGACTTAATGGACTTTCCTACATTAATAGATAGTGACATCTACAATTATTTTGTGCTGAAAATGAACACACAAAAACAATTGAGATCAAAAAATTGTATTATGTTTACAGACATAAACACAGTATTTTGTACCATGACATAAGTGACAAATGGGAACATTGTTTTGTTAAATGCAAAGTATTACCATCACTACCGAGTGCAAATGTGAAAGAAAACCCAGATCACAGTGTGTGGCTCTGTCTGTCAAAGGTCACTGGACAGGTTCATTCAGCGGAATGTAATTGCACAGCCGGGTGAGTGTACACAGTTTTTCATATAAGTTCTTGCATTATTGAAACGAGGTTATAAATAATTTATCAAGAGACATGCCTCTGTTACAATCCTAGTTGCAATAATCCAACTCCCAGCTATATTTACCCTCTGGGTTGTGAGGTGTACGAATGTACTCATAAACCCTCAGAGCATTCAAGAAGAACTAGTAGTTACGATCCCCGAATCGGCATTATACCAATCATTTTCATAGATCTATATACTGGTCACAAGCTATTCTCGGGATGGACCAGTTTCTGGGAAATTTTCATCAAAATTTAGATGCTCGAGCAAAAAAAAAAGTGCAGTTTGAAAGTATGTCTAATTATTATGTTTATATATTTTCAGGAGCGGAGAAGCATGTATCCATATTGGTGCATTTATGTATGCCCTTTCTGATCTCACTGCTAAAAAGAAGGACGGCACTCTAAGATCAACCTCAAAAAATGCGTGTGGGACAGATTTAATAATCCCCGGAAAAGAAAGCGAACGCCTAAAAAGTCTAGCGAATTTACATTTCGGAAACATACCTTTGAGTCAAAATTAGAGCCAGTCGAAAATAACACCAGAAAAGAACTTCTTGCGATTTCTGTAAATGAGAACAGTTTCCGTTCAAAACTCGAAAATATGCAACCCAACAGCTGGATGGCTTTTGAACTTTGTAGAAGAGAAGGAAGAGGTGAAATTACCAAAGTTTATAGAAATTGGATATAACTTTAGTGATAGCGTAGATCTGAATAGTGAAACTGTGAAGGATAAAATGTCGAAAATGATGGATATGCTACAAATGGATGAACTTGAATGCCAAAGTATTGAAAAATTAACCAGAGGTCAGGGAAAGAACGTACTTTGGGAAGATGAAAGAAAATTACGTGTAACTGCATCCAATTTTGGTGAAGTAATTTTACTGAAACAAGAGACTGAAAGATTTAAAAGAAATTGAGTGCAATCTTTAAAGAATAGTAACAAATATGAATTTAAGATCACAATTGTGAATTTCTCGCAAGCTTACCCTTGCTCCTAGAATATGTTTTTATAATTTTGATGTCTCACTTTTCTCTAGAGATTAACCCTTTACTTCTTAAATATGTATTTTCAAGCTTTTGTAGTTCCTTAAAAAGTTAAATGTAATAAAGTACCTTTATTACTAAATTTAAGTTTTAAAGGCTTCATTTCCAACCCTTAAATACTGATGAGCAGCAAACAGTATAAAACCTGAACAGACTGCGAGTTACTAGCATGCTGTTCTGGTTTTATGCTGTTTTCACTGTGCTTCCAAGTGGAATAGGGTTAAATAACAAAAGTTAACGCCAGATCAGAAAATAATTTAAGTAACAACAGTACAGGACATCATTGAGGTCCCTCCTTTTTTATGTTTCAATAGTCATTTAGCTCTACAAAGCATATAAATATTGTACATAAAAGTGTATGAATGTATAAATATTTATCAACTGTTCATATTATGAATTTTACAGTAGTACATGTAGAATGCTTTTCAACGATTTGTGTACGGTTCATTAATACCATCACAACGTGATTGTCAATTGTTATTCCGCTAAATTGATTTGCTCTTAAAATGATAAATCATAAAAAGAACTTTTGCTATGTTATTATCCATCACTTATTACCTTACCTGTGTTTGGAGAAAAACCGAAGGGTTTACGATAATAATCTGTTTCAAAATGTTAAAATGATATGAAATTAATGAGTGGCAAGCATGAACCAAATTAAGAAAATCAACACAGAGGTATCAACAGCTGCATCTTATTAAAAATCTGTGCACAATGCTTTTTGTCCAAGTATAGATCATTTCAGAACCCCATTGAGTTAATAGACACCTTGGAAGCTTTGCTGGTATGACTTCTGCTTTACATCTGACAAGTACTCTGCAGGTGTTGCTACTTGTATCAGAAATCTTGGTTTTAAACAAGAGCTGTCACCATAGGATGACTTATGCCCCCTATATACGCTTGATAGAAGTTATGAGCATTTTCCCAAACCTAAATGCATATTTCGAAACCTAAACACGGACCCTAAGTTTAAGGTCAAGGTCACAGGGGTCAAAGTTTGTGTGCATATGGAAAGGCCTTGACCATATACACATGCATGCCAAATATGAAAATGCTATCTGAAGCGACATAGAAGTTATGAGCATTTTTCGAAACCTAAACGCAAAGTGTGACGGACAGACCGACAGACAGTCCGATCACTATAGCGACATAGAAGTTATGAGCTTTTTTCGAAACCTAAATGCATATTCGAAACCTAAACGCGGACCCTTAGTTTAAGGTCAAGGTCACAGGGGTCAAAATTTGTGTGCGTATGGAAAAGCTTTGTCCATATACACATGCATGCCAAATATGAAATTGCTATCCAAAGCGACATAGCAGTTATGAGGATTTTTCGAAACCTAAACGCAAAGTGTGACGGACGGACAGACCGACAGACAGTCTGATCACTATATGCCCTCCTTCGGGGGCATAAATATTCTTGACGGGTTTATTGCTCCCAATTATAAATTAACTGTTGATTAAGTCTTCAGTAGCAGTACTAAACCTTAAAGACAAACATTTACTTAGGTATACAAAAGAAATCTGTGTTTTCAACGCTCTGTGTCAATTAATGTATGTAAACTTGAATCCAGTACAATATTTATCAGAATTTCAGTCTTATAATTTGTTTGGTCTTACAAAACTGCTTTCAAGCAAGAAAACATGTATAAATATATTGGCACAAACACACAAACGCAGAAACACAATTTTCTTTTTTTGCCTGAAAATGTTTGTATGGAATATGAGACAAGAAAATAATAATCAGTAACAATTTTATTTTCACAAATGAAAGCTGACTGTAAAATGTGAAATTAAGTATTATTCACATAATTACATAGTATATTACTTATACATACATGCAATGGTCAAACACTTCTAGTTAAATTGTATACTGAATTTCTCACAAAGTTCACTTGTTCAGCTTCTTATCAAACTTAATTTGTACTAGTTTTAAGGAGCCACTTTTCCAGTTTATATTAGCATGACTATTTTCAGTTTATAAACACACTTTATTTTCCGGGGACAGGTTTTTCGTGCTAACCCTGCTTTCATTCCAACACTGACCTCATCAAATAAACACTCAAAAGTTCCAGCAGTTGGGATACCAGTGTAGAACAACACCTTATCGTCATCATCCCTTATATCCTCAAAGGTGAAGCTAGGCCGATCCACTTGTATCCCAACTGTCGACGTTTCAGTAGAAGTCTGGGTTGATATACTTCTGGGAACTCTCGTATCGTCGGTTTGAGTAACCACAGAAATCAGCTCCGGTTGCACTTGTTCACACTGATGACGGATTATGGCGGGTACTGGTGTAAACCTTCCATAGTCATGGAGCTGAAATAAATAAATACATTTTTACAAGCAAAGTAAATGCAGTTTGAAGTAAAGATTATAGGTCTTTCTGTATTTTACTAAGGCATCACCAAACTGATAACTTCTTCAGTTTTTTTCTTTAAAAATGGGAAGAGCATGAAAAACAACTATCTATTTATACTGCCAAGTGCCCTTTCGAGCATGGTAGGCAGACATGGACATTATCGAGTCGGTTTCCTGGGAAGAACCAGTACTTGGTGTCCATGGAGGAGATAATTAGAATGCTTCCCAAGTAAGGAGTGAACCCACTAACACCCGATCGCTAGGCGGATATCTCATCCACTACAACACCGCGACCTTGAACTACAAATATTTTTTTATGTCCCCCCACTATAGAAGTGGGGGACATATTGTTTTTGCCCTGTCTGTTGGTTGGTCTGTTGGTTGGTTGGTTTGCGCCAACTTAAACATTTTGCAATAACTTTTGCTATATTGAATATAGCAACTTGATATTTGGCATGCATGAGTATCTCATGGAGCTGCACATTTTGAGTGGTGAAAGGTCAGAGGTCAAATATATGTGGCCTAAATTGCTCATTTTATGAATACTTTTGCAATATTGAAGATAGCAACTCGATATTTGGCATGCATGTGTATCTCATGGAGCTGCACATTTTGAGTGGTGAAAGGTCAAAGTCAAGGTCATCCTTCAAGGTCAGAGGTAAAACATATTTGTCCCAAATCGCTTATTTTATTAATACTTTTGAAATATTGAAGATAGCAACTTGATATTTGGCATGCATGTGTATCTCATGGAGCTGCACAATTTGAGTGGTGAAAGGTCAAGGTCATCCTTCAAGGTCAGAGGTCAAATATATGTGGCCCAAATCGCTTATTTTATGAATACACTTGCAATATTAAAGATAGCAACTTGATATTTGGCATGCACGTGTATCTCATGGAGCTGCACATTTTGAGTGGTGAAAGGTCAAGGTCATCCTTAAAGGTCAAATATATGGGTCAAAATTGCTCATGTAATGTCACTTCTGCAATATTGAAGCTAGCAATTTTATATTTGAAATGCATGTGTATCTCATGGAGCTGCACATTTTGAGTGGTGAAGGGTCAAGGTCATCCTTCAAGGTCAAACATTATTTAGGGGGACATTGTGTTTCACAAACGCATCTTGTTTCAAATTATCTTTATTCAACAACATTTTGTATAACGATAAAACAACTCACTCTTAGAGATACGTCTAGTAGTGATGCACTGCTTTCAACCAACAAACCATCTGCCTCGTTCTCGAAACTCAAGTCTGGTGAACGGTTATCTGACATTTCCTCAGTTTCTGGTGTGGAATTCGTCTCATCTGCTTCAGGGCCATTTTCCAGAGTCTGTAAGGTAAACAAATAAAATTAAATCAGCACATCAAAGACCTAGAAATACACATACTTTTTCAAACTAACATGAAAGAATGATGTTCAGATACGTAATATTTATGCTTCTGTATCATGTTGTAAACACCGTCAGATTCTATACCGATAGAGTAACTGACCCATGTTCATTCTTGAAACCTCGTATAGCCTAGTGGCAACATATCCGCTTCAAAATATCAGATACCATTGGTTCGATCCTCGGCTGTGAGCTACATAAAATAAATCATGAACTGTGCCATGGGTATGTCTGCCATTATCCCATGCTTGATTGTACCACAAGGAATCACTGATTTGAATAGTAAGCTCGATTTAATAATCCATCGGAATCGTTTTAAGGTGATAATCTGATTACACGCAGTGCGCAATCTGATTATGTGATGACTTAAATTAGTATAAGTATTAATATGATTTAATAAGAATAGTATATGTGCCTTTTATACACGCGTTCAATGCCATAATACCGGTAAAATCATAAGTTGATTTAGATATCAGTACATTAAATAAATGTCTATATATTATAATCATACAATACGCAATTTTACAATGCCGAAGTAATGTTATTTACTGAAATAAGATCTATTTTCGCATGACACTGGCTGTATAGCAAGTAGTCTTATATAAATAAGAGCAACATTACTTCAAGCACGTACACTTAACAAAAAGAGTTCTCCGTTTAAAAATGATGGTATTAAGGTGTTACTAAATATAAAATACCCAACAGCGGGCGAGCGTTTAATGCACTTTGCGCTTGATGAATAATGTTATACAATTATTATGGGCAAATTTATAATTTCAAAACATTATTAGTTGTTGATGTTATTCGCGTTCAATAAATACATCAGTTCTTCTTATCAACCTGATGCCTGTTGCCTGCTACAGTTTCTTATCATAATTGTATAAACTACAATACACCATCAGCGGCCGAGAGCAGAATACCGGCCGCTAAATAAATTGTGACTTGCATCAAATCTCAGGTCAAATTTCGATTGTTTTACAATAAAATACTAATATTTTATAATGTCAAGCACGTGCACTTAATAAAATACGATATGTCTTTATTTATTGTAGAATTTTGCAAAAGTAAAGCGCTTTATATATAGCAATGTTTTATTATTTCTTTCTAGTTACGTAAATAAACAAAACATAATTATGTATATAACATTTAATATTTGTACATAATTTATAAAAATAAATACAATGAAACGTGATGTTTGTGAAGTGCGCGTGACATTGAACTTCGAGTTAAGCGAAAGATGCGAATTAAATTACACATAATTAAAAACTGATACTATTCTGTCAGCATGTTTTATACTCCATCGCGCCAATAAATTCATCAAATTGTGTATACAAGCAAAACGATGGAAATTATGACAGAAACCCAGCTTTTCAAATAAAATGACCCTTAACATAACGCTAGCAGACCCGAATGAATATACTTTATTTGAGTCGTGTTCTGAGAAAACTGTGCATAATGCATGTGCTTAAAGTGTCGTCCCAGATTAGCCTGTACAATCCGCACGAATTATCAGGGACGGCACTTTCCGCTTTTATGACATTTTTCGTTTAAATGAAGTGTCTTTTTAGCAAAAATCCAATTTAGGGTCGACACTTTACGCACATGCATTATGCCCATTATTCCCAGAACGCGACTCATTTAATCCAATCAGGTAAATAAATACAATAATAAAACAGGGGAAGTCTACACTGTGTATTAGCAACCTGCTGTGGTGAATATATCTTATCAGCTAAATACACAGGCACCTGGCTACTGTACTGGAAAAATTGGATTTACTGCCAAAATAATTGATTTCATTTATGGCTAAATTGTTGTGTACATGTAAAATTAAAAACGAGGATGTATCCACATCACCGTTGCACATTGTTATTAATTTCACAGTTATCTGTTCTTTATTAGAGATAGCCTAATTAAAGACGGCGCTAATAAAATGTGAAGGTGGATATAAAGAAATAAGGTCAATTTCCGCACTGACAGTATAGCAAGTAGTCTTATATAACATATTAAAAATATTCCATGGTTAAAAATGCACGATGTTATATAGTAAAAGAGTGTGTTTGAGTAATCAATAGGATATTTTGTATTGGCTATATTGTTTCACTCGTAAAGAAAATACCAAAATCGACGTGCGAAACGTAAAAATTTATATCTGAATAATATTGTTAAGGGCGTTAAGCTAGTTAAAAATAATCACGATTATTTACTATGTATAAATTAGATAAAACGTTAAGATGTAAATTCTTATCATAAATATAAAATGCACATAATATTATAATATTCATTCATATTTCATTATTTCAGGTAAAAGTACAAACATATTGTTTTAAATCCTATGTAATCAGCACTTTATGTGGATTTCAACAATGCTTAATTAATTATCGGGTGTGTAGCAGCGGTGTGTACATTACCCATATGATATAACGCAAAGGTAACGGTCAAGCGACTTTCCCACATTTATATGACATGTTTTATTATCGTTATCAGGTATCTGTTATGTGTCACGGATTAACGGACATTGGTTGATTACCCGATAATATGCAAGTATCAAATGATTTAGATTATAAGTTATGGGAAAACATTATATGCCTGACCTGAAAATGTAAGTCATAACAAATAATTATATTATAAGTTCACTTACCAGAATCACAACCTAAGTGTTGCCATCGCTCGCAGGCATCGCAAGAAACAGCACGTTGCCTCTGCCCAACTGTCTTTCCAACAATGTATGCACTTTACCACTTCTGCATTGCAGAAGAAACACAAAACTCACTTACTCTCACAGTAAAATTATTGTATCCTACATTTAAGAAGCACAAATGTTTTGAAATATTTATATAAATTAGTTCAATTTATGATTCACTGTGTGTGTTTCAGAGTTTATTTACAGGTCCTACTGGCCCTCTTCACGAGGTTATGGTAGCCCGACCTGCCCCTGTGACCTCTCAGGGGAAAAAGATTAATTTAGAGCCAAAGTAGGTCAAATTTACCCCGGCTTCCCGGGTATTCGCCAAATAATTTAATTTTTAAAGAGAGTTTCGTGCACGTTGGCCAATGAGACCTTAATGTGTTATTTACCGTAAGGTGGTGATGAGGTGCGGATCCCGCCGAGTGTCCCGCACACTACTTATGTACAAGACACTCAACGCGACCCACATACCAACACCACTCGGTAAGTAAGACCCGGAATACACACACATAACGCTCTCACAACCCCCCACTCATAACGGGTGATGTGTATGAGAGTGCCACGCCCATGTGTTCCGGGTCCCTTGATGTTGATCTGTGTATGGTTGTGTATAGTATGTGGTATGTGATTGTTGTGCATTTGTCTGGAGCGGAAGAGGAGATGTCTGTCGGTTATTTACGGTCGTCGGTCAGTCGTGAAGGGCTGTATATCGTTGCAGTTCCCAGATCGCAGAACACGCCCGCCCCCGCACAAGCGCACCCACGCCGAGCGAGCCCGAGCCCCCCCCCCCCCCCGCGCCCGCATACGGCCCCGGCCCTAGCACCCAACCGCTGAAGACCCCTCGAGACAAGCACCCTCATCCACCCTCTCGCTGCGCGCGACAACAGATCAGTCAAGAACCAACCATGGAAGCCCCCCAAAGCCCCACCCGGAGTCACCATCGTTCTTTCCCACCCACCTGCAAACATCCAGACCATGTATCAAGCTGGGATGTATTTATTTTGTAGTTTATGTTTATATTTGCTATTATAATTGGATAGGTAAAGTAAATAAATGATCTCAAAATGCCGTTTGTTATATCATATGATTTATTTATGTTTTATATTAATTTGTAAAACTCATAGTATATAGTTTATGTCCCGTATTCTAGCTTTCATTTACCCAAGTGTGGTTATTGTGCTCTCCGCCCCATGAGAGGGTGTTAGTGGGGGTTCGAGCAGGATACAGGAAACGCCCCGATTCCAGAGGCGCCCCTGGTTCTTTTTAAGTGCCCGGTGTATAGCACCGATACACTGCACCCCCGTTTAACGTCTCTCGCGGAGGACATATTAGTACATAGTTGTTAGTATCGGTACTTATATACATGTGTAGTTCTGCTGTCTTGTGTCATATCTTACGGTAAACGTGGGCTCTCTCTGTTGCTATTTGGTATATAGTTTGAATGTTATTGCGAAGGGCAGGCTAGTTTTTGAAAGATCATGTATTTGATGATAGAAGAAAGGGACTATGTTTGTTTGATTGGGCCGATGACTAGTTCGTTGGGGTAGAAAATTTCTTTGTAAATTCTTTCTATTGCTGTTGTTAAGTGTCTTGTGAGACTGTGGTGTTGTAAGGGCCAGACTAGTTTGATAGGTCATTTATTTGATGAAAGAAGAGAGGGCTGAGTTTGAGATGATAGTAAATTTGGTATTAGGGAGAGCGCACACGTTAGTGTTTCTGGTTATAAAAGCAAAGACAGCATTCCTATGTGTTTTTTGTAATATGCCAGGTTAGTATCGTGGTCTGGTCTGGGGCATATGATTCACTGAAAACTGCCCGCTTTATATACAGACAGCCCTCTTAAATGATCAGTCGCCAAATACGCAATCGCTCCGCCCACTAAGTTGTGTTTTCATAAAACGCTTATTCCATTACTCCGTAAGTCTTTGTTTGTCGGACCATGTGCCGCAATAAAACGAAATCTGATTGATTATTACGTGAGTTTGATTGACAGCTGGCGAGTGGTCAATTACTTTAAAAAGAGCATTGTTGTCTGGTTAAGCTTGTTAATAACCTTATGTAGTCTTTTATCACGCCAAACTGTGATACCATATGTCTTACTCATAAATCTGTGTCCAGACAATCAAAGCATGTCGGCATAATTAATTTTCATCAACTCACACTTTTACAAAACATAACTAACACAAAAGCATTCAATTATTCTTCTATATTTAAACCAAACTATCATAACAATATGTCTGATTAAAAATCTTTGAACAGAAAATGAAAGCATGCCGTCAAATTAAACGTCGTTTAACATTTCACGCTTGTTCAGATTTCAGGGGCGAATTGTCTTGGGGTGAGATTTCTTTGGGGCGAGTTGTCTGATTCCCATTCCGAATGGACTATTTGAAAGAAACGAACGACCAACTTTGTAAGAAAACCCGCCAATGGGGCTCGCGACCAATCGGATGGATGCTATGCCTGCTGGGATAGCCATGCTCTTTTTCGACGCGGACAGTGGACCCGACATGACCGACTTAACGGACTCGAGCGTGACGGACTCGACCTAATCAATTTTCTTTATTCTTAGACTTAAGTCTAAGAATTGTTTGGTGAATACGGGCCTAGCAGATTCTTTTGTGCACGAGGTAATATACTGTATTGCATTGTATTTGCCCCCAGGCCGTATTTATTGCTGTTTACCATTGATATTGGTGGTGATAATCTTTAGTTTAAGTTTATTTATATGTTTAGTTTAAAATTATTCTGCAAATTACTGAATTTAAACTGAGAGATTGGTTCAGGGACATTGTATTTGTGGGTCATTCTTCCCCAACCTCTGAATGAAGTGGGTCACTTGAAGTTGGCCGGTACTGTTAACAAGTTGTATGAAAGCTGGTTAATGTTCTATGCAAATTTTTTATTATTTTCTACACTGGATCTGGTTTACTTATATATTTGAAGGTTAAACAAAAATTGAGGCAAAAATTTACCGGCTGAGGGGAAAAAAATTCCAGTGGAAAAGACCATTTTTCGACGGGTCACAAAGGAGATAAAACCTGTCCTTGATTACATGATATAAAATAAACAGATTGCATTCTTATGTTTATCTTTTAAAGTATATTTTAATAAGCATAATTGTGAAAGTGGACAACCTGTTTCGCTGTGGGCAAGTAGATGTTCATAGTGACTTGCCCCCAGTGCAAGTGGAAGAAAAGTTCTTAAGAAAATCCCTGGAGATTGCACTGTGGGCTCATGCATTATTTAAGATTCCTCTTGTATCAAAATCTACCAAGGAATGTGAAGGTTTTCCTTGTATGTATAAACAGATGCGGTCAAAAGAAGAAAAGACGAAAGAACAATCCAGACTGGTGGCAGAGGAAAGTATAAAAAAGAATGCAGATCTGGTGGATTTTGTGTGGATACAATTCCACCTAAAGGTATTTCTTGTTGACAGATAGCCTTGACCTTAAGTCATTTAAAGAAGTTTATTAATTTCAATTTCAGCTGGCACTATATGTATTTGCCTGTATATGTTTAAAGAAATAAAAGGGCAAAAACAATTAAACCTGGGATACAGCTTAGCCTCTCAAAAGGGGAAAAATACCATGTGACCAGCACTTTTGGGGAGAAATTGCAATAAAATCGTCATAAACTAAGGTTAATTACATGTTATAACCATTATTTGCTCCATTTAAAG
>NW_026273456.1:37500-45213 GCF_020536995.1 Dreissena polymorpha | reverse complement strand
TATGAGTGATATCGGTTAAGGAAGGGTCAAGTCTTGAGTTGAAAACATTTCTAGAACAATGTAATATTTTAAGCGGACTTGCCTGCTGTACTCTCCTGAAATGTTCCGCTTGGAGCTTGTCCCATCTCGTAACTTAAAGTGTAAAGAAATCAGTTAACATCAACAGCGCCAGATATCAACAGTATCGTTATTGACTCAGACAAGGACATAATATATACAGATACAACACGTTTGGTTAACATTGTATTTCGAATATGTCCACAGACTGCAAACAGAAAATATATCCAGAGACATGCTTTGCTATGAAATCATACGCAGATTGGTAAATGACTTGCTAATACGTAAAAGAATACGTACTTTGAAAACATGATAGCATGGTCGTAGTTGTAAATGTTTCCGAGGTTTGCATTTGCCCAGGTCCTGAATGTGCCGAGAACGGTAGTAAGCTAAATATGCTTTGCGTCCGTTAACTTGGAACGACAGTAAATTGTTCTCGATGAACGGTGCGGCAGCAGTCGTCTGAAAATGAGAAAAAAAAACTTTAAAGTAGTCCCATCTATATAGAATCATATTATTTCGACATATAACATGCAAAATTAGAGTTACATGTGACTATTGTCATAATGAATTATCAGAGACAATATGTGTACATTTTGTACATTCAATAACATTAAATTCCAGCAGCAAAAGAGCGACATTAACAGAAAAGTATATTTGACAAACTTTAACAATAAATCGAAAGAGTTCCTGGGATATTTGTTCTGCATTATGTCAACTAAGCTAGCAAAAATGCGTATTTACTCGTTTTATCAGACTTGGTGTATGGTGTTCAAACGTGTTATATTAAACAGTCGATGCCATAAGCACTTGGTCTAATACAAGATAGTCATATGCACAATATTATAGCTTTACACACGTTAGACCATATCTCGTTTTTTTAAAGCTAAGGAAGTTAAATAATGTACGTGTATAGAGTATGGTGTTAAAGGGAACTTATCATTAGGAAGCCGTTGTCTTTATCTATGCTTTAAAATATGAATCAAGGATTTTCAATGGCGAACACGACTAGCCGGATAAAGTCTTCACGCGTTACCAGTTGTACCACAAAAACTGACTTCGTAGTAATGCTTATGCGGTAGCTTACGTGCATTTCTAATATAAAATGTACATGGCATTACATATGGGCCGTGCCTCTGTGAAAGGGGGTTTAATGCATGTGCGTAAAGTGTCGTCCCAGATTAGCATGTGCAGTCCGCACAAGCTAATCAGGGACGATACTTTCCGCTTTATGGTATTTTTTGCGTTTTAAGAAAGTCTTTTCCTAGCAAATATCATGTTAACGCGGAAAGTTTCGTCCCTGATTAGCTTGTGCGGATTGCACAGGCTAATCTAGGACGTCACTTTTGGCACATGCATTTAACCCCGTTTTCACAGAGTGCGGCTCATGTGGTCAATATGAGACTGTCATCATCAGGACTGGCAGATACATGACGATATTTAATTCACAAAGACCCGATATCATGGTGTTAAGGGAAAAACACTTTTAAATTATATAAAATCACGGAATAAATATGGGCTTATTTTATTCATCATTTTAGATAGATCTAACCTGCTTTAATCAGTTGCATGAAGGAGAAAGCCCTGTCAAAATTGGCAGACTTTGTATAAAACTAGTATTTTACTTGCAATAAGTCACATACACAGAGATATCAATATGTACTTCGACAATTAAGACATTATTAGATCTAAACAAACATGAATAAATAAAAGATATTAAGACCAAGTTATTCGTTGTACTGCGTAGACGCACAAAACCAAACATTATGTCTAAGTGTCGCATGAACATATCTGCTACATAGAAAATAGTGCCAAGCATACGAGAATGGACCATTAAAGCACACTACATGTGTACATTATAGTTGATGTTTTCTCAAACGATTAATTCTCCAATTGCATTCCTCGGAAATATCTATCAATAAACATGCTTTATGATAAAAAAACATGTGAATCGGACAAAGCTGAAAAAATGAGCAGAATACGTTATGTTTTCGATTTCTGCAGTGAGCATTTTGTGTAACCACTACGAAATGTCCATTTATATATGCGGGCCAGAAAATGCACTGGATATCAACTTAGGTCTCAAAATAGGTTAAGTGTGTGACAGTTAAAGTAATAATAGAACAATTGAACGTTTGCGATGAATATATTAATAAAACCGAGTGGTTAAACCCACCCTACCTCTGCTATGTAAATACCGGCGTACCGCAGCGAGATGGAGTAACCGGAACCAGTGACGCTCTCGAATCGGATGTTCATCTGGTGAACAATTTATTAAAAAGTTTATTTGCAAATATTGGATTAATTAATTGCATGGCAAGCAAAATATATTATAAGTATCTTATTTTGTATTGTTACACAGTGTTTTACATGTTATAAAAGTATCATTTAACAGATTTTCAAATGACAATTATTCTCGATTTGTATTATAGTTTGCAATTATTAAACAATTTATCTTTAGAGATATTGCCGGTTAAAATGAAAATGATGTTAATTTATTTTATAATTTGGAGCTGTGTTGAACCCTTATTTATAACACTTTCAATTTAATAACATCTTCAACTTCTAGTATCTAGTAAATCAAATAATTGCAATAGTGTTTATTGCAAAATTAAAATGCATTAGTGTGCACAATACATCACGAACTACGTTTATTACCAATATCTTAAGAGTTGAGGCGGTAGTATGAACATTAAATAATTGGTTGCATTTCGTACTTGAAATGAATTTGCAAATTATAGAACGAACTATGTGTACCATCCATGTCGAAAGAGTTGCGGCGAAAGTATATAATTAGATTGAAGCAATCTGTACTAAATCGTGTTTAACTATTCAAAGGGAATTGAAATATTTATCATCAATCATCTTTATATTTGATTGACAGTTTAAGGCCGCACCTGGTAATAATGAATTTCTTTTATTTAATAAGACACATTAATTGCGTAGGGTATTTTAGGTACATTAAGGTAAACCCGGATGTCAACATATAAAAAGACCGGCTTACTCATTAAAATGAATATAGGATTCATGAGATTTTATAATTATTATGTCGTTTTACTAATTATTGAAAATTTGGTTGCTCATACGTGTATACAGATGCATATGGGTATCTGGAGCTACAATGTTCGTGTATGACCTGAAGTCCAACTTCATAGGATGTAGCACGATTAAGTGCAATGTTTAGATGTCTTCCATCAATCATGGATTAAACAGGACGGACGGGAAGCAATAAAAATTCCAAAAGCAAAATACATCATATTTATACTGTTTACATGCATCTTACCGCGCTTAATACAAATGCGTAGAACTGTTTGATGGTACTCAGTGTCTGTGATTTTCTGGACGACTCTGTTCCCGTTGTTTGGCTGTACCAACTATTGTTAAACATAAACAAATATAACTGACAAAGGTCTATATAAGGCATTAATAAACATATACTTGACGCAATAACATATGCGATGTGTCTTTGTAAGGAATAGGTTTTGTCATATTATCGATGAATGATTAACAAAAGATATTAATATTCTATTATTTTCATATATGCGCGTAGAGAACAAATACATAATTCAATATCACCATCTTTCATGCTTTTCTTCCGTTTGTTGAAACTTTTAGAGATTTTGAAAGTGGAGAATTTTGAAATTTGCATGAGTATTTAACTGCTTAAAAGTTTGTTATAAAGTTTGTACGATTCAGTTCTGCCGTTGCCAAAGACAAAGAAACTTATATGCGTACAGCGAATACAATGAGAAGTCGATGACAAAGAAGAGTTCCACCTCGTACGCGGTGCTCTGTCGCTTGTTCCGAAGATATTCGCCGTCAGAGATATTTGACATTGTCTTCTTCAACAAGTCTCGATCTGCAGTGCATTAATACATATTAAAAATGCACTTAGTCTGTAAATTCACATAAATTATAACTAGTTTGCAAACATACGTTCTAAGAATGTTTTTCACTGGATCAGATGTATGCTTGCCTAGGTTCAAGATAGTAATATTATAAATAGTATATTCAAAAGTCAAGTACATTATTGCACTCAGATTATGAATATGAAAACATGATGTATCTAAATTTAAACAATTCTAGACGTTTCAATTATAATTTTATTTTACAAAACGATACATATAATATAAACATATATTTAGTTTGCAACTCTTTGGTGTTTTCCAGATGCTTCGTACATTTAGACGTGTCTACATGTGACTAAACTTAGATGTTAATTCACAATACAAGTGAGTTATATTTAAATTGGTTCTGACCGTGTTTCTCCTGTATTTTTTGGGAAAACAAAACTAGTTAATGTGTCAGAGGATTGCAAAACAAAACAATTATATCATTCAAGCTGAAAGGAAATTTAAAAAACGAAAAGAGCCCTATTAAAAAAACATGTTTCCATAAACACAATTACTACCTGCAGTGAAGTGATATTTTGAGCTAATAAGACATTTTTGTGCGAGATATACAACATCTTAAAAAGCAAATTTACATACACTGGTATAAATGATTAGTATGGAAAGTTCAATTTGTCTAAGGGTGTTTCCATTATTATGTTGTTGATTATAGTATTTTACGTGTGATGATATATTCTAAAGAAAACCAGCATGAATTATATGACAAAAGTTCAAGGTGCGCATAGGTTAATATGATTGCGTCGCTAAGTTACCTTTATTAAGCTCTTTTTGCAATTTAAAGTAAATATATTTATTTCATCAAAACGTGTTTAATATTCATTTATATTTTCCACCTCAGGCGTTTCAATGAGTTCGTGTGGGGACAGTTAAATATAAAAGATTATTTACGAAATAGCCAAAATAAAAACTAAATAGTATTTTTATTTAAAAAACAACAACACTTAAATAGCTATACAAAGACTACAGCTGGTTTATGTTTATCCGATTCGCTTTTAAAGGACTCGACTCTATCTGACAGGGCGGCAACCATCATCAGTCGAAACGGAATGTAGCACATAATGCATTAACAACAAATTTGATACCAAGTGAGAATCAAATAAGGTTTAAATACCGTTTTCGTCAAATACTACATCTTATTCTTTTAAAAGTCGGCGCATTTTGTGCTAAGCAAATAAAAAAAAAACATAATGTTAAACAATATAAATTAAAAAGATTATGTGGTACAGACAAAGTCGAGTTCAAAAAGTTCTACAGTCATATCTAGACCCCGAATGTTGAAACAGACGAAGCCAAAAACCAAGTGTATAACAATCAAATTCAAATAAACTGTCACATTCAAATTCCTGAGTTAAATTTAGTAAAAACATTATAATGGGAATATACCGAACGCTGGGTTAACAAGGAAGTCCGTCTCTGTTGGGTGAACGTCTTTAACGGGCGCCAGGGTGTGACTTCCGGTTGCACGGTCGGGTGGCTTCACGAGGAACTGGGTTTCGCCCGTAACGAACGTGCCAAACAATGTAAAAAATATATTGGTAACGTATACAAAATCTGACCCAAACATCGCACCGCCATGGATATCATAAATAATGTACATAATGAATTATTCCCACTGCGCAATATGCTAACGAAATTCTATTAATGCTTTTCGTACGCCCGTGCGACCATCGGTCAGTGTGTTTGTCCGTTTGTACATTTGTCTTTCCAGAACAATTTTGTGTTTGCTCCCTTTGCGCTATAGACTTTAAAGAAATTTTCATTAAAAATTCCTGATATGTTTTGGGCATTGCGATAATGTTTAGAAGGCATGCGTTAGTTATACAGTCTGCTTGTGAATGTCGTACGTCAATATAAAAGATTTTGGCATTTGTTTTCAAGTCCGCTCCATATCGCCTATAAACGTTTGTTGATTTTCATAAGACCTGTTGCAAATATTAAACACGCATTGAGACGATTTGCAAAAACACGAGTCAGTCACGCTGACTCGGTCTGCAGTTCGGATTTAAACCAAAAAAAAAAAATTGTGCTATTAATTTAC
This sequence comes from Dreissena polymorpha, assembly GCF_020536995.1. Classification (NCBI taxonomy): domain Eukaryota; kingdom Metazoa; phylum Mollusca; class Bivalvia; order Myida; family Dreissenidae; genus Dreissena; species Dreissena polymorpha. The sequence goes on along the minus strand of NW_026273456.1, from coordinate 39,207 downwards.
GACGACAAATTATTTGCTAACATTCGCATATAATTGTGTCATATGGTTTTATGACTGAAACTTCTAACGTTCAAAACATCTTTTCATTTACTTTATAGAGCTCCGATTCATTCTGTTTAAAGGTTTATTGACGCATTAAACACATGCTTTCACGTTTTTTAAGCAAACCATTAATTCTGCAATAAAAACAACTCCATTATTCTATCCGACATATGAATCGTATCTTTTTATCTCTGTTTGACTTACAGCTGTTCCATCTTTACGACTTTGTGAAGTTGTCAAGTTTTTAAAGTTTACACCATTGCATAATGCTAAAATGAAATAATGTGTATCTTATTAGAATAGTGTATTCGTTTTCACCATGAGCCAATATAGCGTCTTTGGAACCAACGCCATTGTATTGAGGTCTGTAGTTGTTGCATTAATTTCCTAATTCAGCAATCTCACTTACTTGCATTGGACATACATTCCCGTATCATCTTTTCGCAAAAAAATATAACGTTTAGGGATAAGTAAATCACAAACAATTAGTCTAAACAAGACTATTGCCAAGCAATAAAAGTCCCCTACCGGTAAAACTCCACCATTTTCAATAATATTTCTAATCAATTGTTGCCATAGCAACCAGTATTCTTGACGCATGAACAAAATGAAATGACGTGCATAATCCCCATTTTGCCATCTGTCCATGTTAAAAATGTCATGAAAAAAATATGAAGAACTTTTCAAGTTATCGCAGGATCCAGAAACGTGTGAAGCCTGACAGACACACAGGCACACAGAGCGCAAACATTTGATCGGTAGGGGACTAAACAAATATAAATTACTATTCTTACAAAATCGAATGACTGCGCCCCGCTTCCATCGCCTGCCATCGGCCTCTCCCAAACCATGAACACAGCCTCCTGTGTGCGGTCTTCATAGTAAGCGACTTTCTGTCAACGTAATATATCAGTTGCTATAATTGTATTGATACCTTTGTACGAATATAATTCCATACATATATATATTAGTTGAACCACGACATAAGCAGCATATATATGCTTAGGTCAGTTGTATAATCAGTTTATAAATAATGCTATCATTAATCATGCTATCCTTTATAACAAAAAATCGCCATTGGTGTAATTTATAATAATCTTCAGAAAATGGGTTAATACAATTAATCAAAGTAGTTCAACCAATGCCTAAACATGTTTGTATGATATTTACCAAATGCATGTTGTTAAAAAATATATATATTGGCGGTCTCATACAGATTCATTATCACATACCTGAGGGTCAATGACCCTATATGACCTCAGTTTTCCCGCGTGATTAAGTACTACTGGGACGTCATCAATGACGTTATCAATTCGATGTAGATTGATATTGGATATTCCATTCGACGAGGAGAAGTTGGCTTCTATGTCAAACGGGAATATGTCCGCCGACCGTTTATGTCGATCATTTGTTTTTATTTGAATTGTCACGATATCTGAAATACAATAAATTATGTCATCAAAAATTATGTTTAAATCCGATATGAGTGCTTGCAGCAAGAAGAAGAAGTACGTGATTGTCGGTGTTTCGAAAAAAAAGAACTATCTATCATCAGGCCAAGTAAAATAAATCACGAATCTGGTCTTCTGAAAAAATACAAACGTTTTGTTGCCAAAACTAATATTTTCATCCTAAACAAGAATATCAATGTATTTCACGTGCGCT
>NW_026273456.1:0-32500 GCF_020536995.1 Dreissena polymorpha | reverse complement strand
TTTGCATTACTGAGATATTCTAATAAAGTTATAAATGCCTTCATCAAGATTTTAAAGAGTCATTAAAGGTCGTTGTTTTTAATTCAATTCATGGAATTCCTTGTACGACAAACACAACGGCTTTTAAAGCTTTATTTTAATTCGTTAAAACAGTGACATTGTCTGTGTTTATATATATGAATACATGACTTGCTAGCTCGTATTTTTATAAAAAATGAAAACACATTAATTATCATAGACTACTTATTACTACTTATAATATATGTCATTTATAATTTATGTTTTCTGATGTTTATTTCGTAATTTCGTATCAAGTCAGTGACGTATCCCTTTAAGTGTACAATACCAATATTTTGTTAACTTTTCAAATTAATAGCAAGATGCAACGTGTGAGTACAAATTATCACAACATTCTATTTACATGTATCTTTAAACTTATTATTAAATAATAACGTATAAGGTAATAGTTGGCCATGGAAATATGATGTAGCTTGGCTAAACTATGAATACAGAAATGGACACAAAATTCACTACTGGAAAATTCTTTCAAACACTATACAGACTAACCATGTTTAATCAAATCAACACCTTTATACTTTATACGAAAGGACGTACCTTGTTTGGTGAGCTGGAAGTGTGGCAGACGCAATGCGTTTACGTTTGATAACCACATACACAAAACGAACACTCCAGAAACACAACGGTTGATCTTCGACATAGGTTGAAATGTTGCCATTATGTTCGGTGACACCACTTCCCCCCACTTCGAATAGTTGGTTTTGGGTTGTTTTTGTTGTATTCACTTATATCCTGTTTGTAATAAATATTTTTTCCCACTCTCGTTTCTATCCTGAGATTTGATTTCAAATATTTCAATTATTTCATTCCACGGTCATTTGATCTACGAACAATCTTCTATCGATCTTCTATATTGATTGTTCAAACTCTGAATGATAGTGTTGTTTCTGTGTTGAGTCTTCTGAAATTGAATAAAAGTATTTTAAATAATATTATTTAATTGAGATATTACTGGATTAACATTGAACAACGCACACAGTGTTTAATCGATAATCCAAACTCAGTTGGATAATTCAAACTGAAGAAAAAAATGTCGGCCGAAACTGAAATTGAAACTAAAAGGTAGGTGATTATTTTATCATTTCTGCTAATTTAGTAACAATAAGGACGTAATGTTTCTACGAACGTGATAATGAATGTCTGGCACACACATGCGTTTTGAGTTTTGCAAAGATTTAATAGTTTTCTAGTAAAAAAAGATAAATTTGTCGTCGGAAAATGCTAATTTTCATGAAATACGACCTATGTGTTGAATTATTTACACGTTAATTGACAACAGAGCGAACGAAATTGTAACAGAGATATGCCAAATTATATAATGAATGTCCTTTAAAATTTTACTTTTAACACATAGTATGTTTCTGTGTTAAAATAATGTGTTTGCAGGACAGGTATAAAATTGTATGGATAAATCCAAACTGATATTAACATTTCTGTGGATAATAACCAAACTCAAAATGGATAATGCACGAACTGCGATGCATTGCACATGTTTTCAAAAGACAGGTTGGATATTATTCTTTAAAAAAAACTATTTATAACCAAAAACTCACACGATATGTATAATGGAATATAAAACAAGCGATGTGTTTGTGAAACACTATGTCCCCATATATATGACCTTTGACCTTGAAGGATGACATTGACCTTTCACCACTCAAAATGTGCTGCTCCATGAGATACACGTGCATGCCAAATATCAAGTTGATTGCTTCAATATTGCAAAAGTGTACACTAAATGAGCGATTTTGACCCATATATTTGACCGTTGATCTCGAAGGATGACCTTGACCTTGACCTTGACAGGGAAAAAACAATATGCCCCCCACTATAGTGGTGGGGGACATAAAAATACTTTCAACGAACATCAACATTTATTTATTTGTTATTAGTGAATTCAATTTCAACTGAACTTGCATATATATACAATTAAGATTAGAAGCAAAATAAGCATGTGAAATTTGTATTCCACGTACACAGAGATGCCACAACACGTGTTCCATGTCATTTTGGATAGAATGAAAAGCATGGGAAATAAAAAATGTCCCTACTTATTATTTAATCACTTGATTTAAAGGGGTTCGAGTCGAAGCTGCAGGTTAAAGTGGCAATTCCCCCGCTTATTCATGTATTTGTCACCATATTAGAGGTTTCGAATATTAGTTTAGGCATTACTGATCTGAATTATTTTAACATCATATCAGAAAGATTGCAGCGAATGGTACACACATATTTAAGGGACATATCAACGGCTAGTATAGCATTTTACTTTCCGAAATATATTTACATATTGAAAGAACATAATTAATGATTTCTCAATACACAGACAGAGGGGTTAATCACGTGACAAACAAGATGGCGACGTCCATGCCGAGGCAGGTATTTCTTCGTCGTTTTATATCCTGTATTACTTGTATTATTTTTTGTATTCCGCTCACTTTCCAGCCAGTAAATTATGTTTTTTAATGATAATACAAAGTTTCGCTGGCGGGGGAAAATTGAAGTAGTAGTATAATATTTACGAGTGAATTGTACAGTACCCCGCTATGCGCATGCTCACTGTCGATAAACGACTTTTAACGGTATTTTAGCATAGAAAGCTTGCAAGGTCTGTATAGAATGACTTTGAAACCTTGGTGTAAATAATATTTGTTGGCTTTTAACCATTTTTCTTTCCAATTTTATCATCAATTACGTATTATTCCTTCCGATTTTATGAAAAATAAACATTTTTACTTTTTGTTATTTTGAATATTTGATATTTCATTATTTAGGGAAATACCGTCGGTTCGCTCCTTTAAACTGGTGGCAAATAGTTTTAGAGTCGGGGCTTGGGCACATAGTATTGGCTTTATTTCGCTACGTTGTAGGACCAGACTGATTCGTATGAAAATACTTATTTATTTTCAACATCTGAATACAGTTTTTTTTAATATACATGTTTCAGTTGAACTCCTTTGGCGGAAATGGAGATCGATCGGCATGACGAAGACGCATTTCAAGACAAAGAAGAGGAAACGAAGATAAAAAAAAAGAAAAAAGTTTAACATGAAAAGAAAACACAATCATTTTTTTACGATGATTGATTAGCAATGTGTTAAAATTAGGGATGGGTACGAATATCCGAATATTCGAATATTCGAAAATCGGCCGAATATTCGAATCCAAAATTCATATTAGAATATTCTATTTGTATGCAAATATACTTTCAAAAAGTTACAAGTGCATGTACAAAGTCGCAGTTTTGGATTCCATTATAAGTCATTGCTTTGATAACAGCTTCCATCAATGAACGAGATGATAATTGGCCGACGAGATGGTATAAGGAGAGGGGCAAATCGTCGATTTACTATCAATTCATAGTTATGCAATATGTACAAACTATTTTCTGAAAATCAGTCGAAAATGAAAGTAAATTTATGTAAAGCATTTACGTATATTGATAAACTTTTAAAAATAGGTGTTTTGACAGGTTTTTTAACCTCAGCGGTCAATTGTATAAACAGTGGTAAATATTAACTTTAAATTAGTAATTTGATTAACGCAGTTATTTACATTGTTATGTTACCGCAAGATAATTGTATTTGTATAAACGATGGTTACTTCGTTGTAACCTAACCATTGAAATTTGTTAACTTAGCACAGTGAAATTACCTACAATGCAACCCTGAAAATGACGTCGATTTTGCGCAATTTGTCAGATTAACATTGTCCAATATGGCCTCTGACTCTGTCACAAAAGAAATAAGCGAAAAAAGGGCTAAACCCTTTAGTGACCGAGGGGTGGACGTTTTTAAGAACTTAATGAAAGAAAATCTTTATAAACTCAAAGCAAACCAAAGCGGCCACTCGTTACCTAATAACTAATGGACACCATGCTCGTTGTAGTCAGAAACTTGGTACAATACATTATTTTAAGCCCCATTAACACTCAAAATCAACGAATATTTCGTAAAATATTTCGTAAAAAGTTGACCCATACAAAATCATTGTTCTTTAAAGCAACAGCCAAAATGTGAACGCTATATGTGGTCTGGTAATATAGATTTAATAAAATACATTTATAAGTTACCAGACCACATCTAACGTTGAAATTATGGCTATTATATACGGAACACTGATTTTGTATGGGTTAACTTTATTTTACGACATAATTAACGAAATATTCATTGATTTTGAGTGTTAATGGGGCTTTGATGTGTACGCATTGAATCGCAAAACTCATTAATGTATCGGGGTAATATAACTATTGTGGTTAGTCTACATTAGCGACAGTCATTCACATGGACCGAAGTAGGGTGCAACGAAGCAAAACAACGAAACGAAATGTATTTACTGTTCATGACATTAAGCATTAAATATTGGGGACTTAAAATGATAACTTCATTCGTTTCAAGTTACCGAATTCATATACGTAACATCACTAAAATTATGTTTCAATTAAGCTTTATTTAATTTAATTCTTACATAGTTGATAAGTCTACGTATTGCTTTGTTCACTTGTCCTACTGTACCTTATGCATTGTTTAAGCTTTGAAAATGCTGATTTTTTCTCGCGATTGGTTAACCTTTAATCTTAAATGCAGTCTAACAGACCCTGTCTACGCCTAACATACCGGTAATGTTGCACTCGAGAAGTAGAAGTTGGTTGTCAATAGGGGACAATAGGGGATTATATATATAGCGATCGTAGCTTTTAGCCAGAGAGAGCTTGAATAACGAATTTTATTGTGAATTTATAGAACGTTTTAACGAATATCTGGACAAATTGTCTCATATCGGGACGCTCGAACAATCACCAAACTGGCGGGACTGTCCCGTCGAGATCTGGCATGTATGTTTTAATTCCGTTAACCATATATGCAAATCTATGATTATCTAATCAGAATTAAGTTTCTCAAATCTAAAGCAATTAAATCGTTCTTAAATGGTTCTTTATTCCAGAAAAAATAGCGAAACCAAAAGCATAAATATTATCGATGGAAAGTCGTCCAGATCAATTATAAGTATTGAAATAAATTAAAAAATTACGGTTATGTGCTTTTCTGAAATATCTTACGTCTAATGAAACTAAACAGTATTTGTTTTAAAAAAGAGCATAATAATCAATGATCTTAAAAAAAATATTACTCGATCCTGTTTTTCAAAGCTGCACATAAGATACGATTTATAGTGGCATTTGTGGCAATCAGGAATAGTTTGCTCCGGACGGTCATACATTCGGACATTTTAATATAAGGTTTAAAAATCGAATATTCGAATATATTCGAATAATGACTAACGAATATTCGAATATTGTTTCCAGTATTCGTTCCCATCCCTAGTTAAAATGATTTTGTTGTGTTCATTTTACATAGATCTTTATATAAAGCCATCTGGCAGTTTGGTCATTATCCATCGACTTCCTAATGTTAGTTTGGAATTATACATACACTAGTTAGGTCATTATCCAATTTGTATATTTTTGTCCCAAACAAATACGAATATATTGCGTTTTCGAACATTTACGCCAATCAAATTTTTTACATACAGATATGAAAGGTTAATACATAAGTCCAAGCATTAAGACATTAAAAACATTCGATTATAATTGTGATTTGCCTAAAACTTTCGAAAATGTCATTTACTTTTTCCAGATTTTCAAACATATTCATTTTATTTCGACGTAATTGTTTTTTATTGTTATTAGCGCAATGTATCCGGCAAATAACATTTTATCAAAAAGAAACGTTTATTATGTCACAACTAAACTTAAAAAAACGTGTTATTAGAAATAAATGACTGGAGTCTTTATTTCTGTCGCAATTTTTTTCTTCAGTTTGAATTATCCTACTCAGTTTGGATGATCGACGTACAGAGGGTGTGGGTCGAACCATTGAGCTTTCCAGCCTGAAAACGTTTAGATGTTTTTATGTTTCTAAATGGCGCTTCCTGAGAAGAATGGAAAGAGAAGTTTTTCGTTAATTATCTTACAGTTGACGTTTTTCAATGCATTTATAATATGCTCATTACTCGTTACTAGTTATTTGTACTCGCGATAAGAATTGTATCATGACATCTTGAAGGGATGTCATTGATTTGTTTTTAGAAGATTTCATATGAATCCGTCGGTGTGCGGATCAAGCGTTCTCCAATAGATACGATAGTTCAGTGTCATCCTGTTAAAACGTTTTTTTTGTGTGCTACCTGATGCGTGTGTCACCTCTCTGGTTTGTAACGTTCATTACATATATAACATTATCTTACAGGCATACTTTATGAAAAGTTTGGTCCCTTCATGGGCCTTCCGCTCGTTTAATGTTGCACCTTGGGTATATTTCGAACTGTATTAGGTCATTTCGCGCTTTAGGCTGCATTGTATAAGAACGCGATGTTCCAGCATTTACTGAACTCACGAATTTCCAATAATAGCTGCAACATAAATTTACTTAGTTTAATTGAAAGATTGTAAGTTACGGTATGACACTGGGTTGTTGTGGGAAGCCGGACTTCCCAATATAGTGACCATCAACTAAACGGACATGCTTCCGGACACAGGGATTAAACTTGTGTCGCCGTGGTGAGAAAGCCCGTGTACCAACCACTGATGTAACTAGATAGCCTAATTGGTTCGAAGTATATTATCTTATCTTTATTTATATTATATTTTTAAACTGTCTTATCTACGTCAAATGGTCAAATGAAAAAGTCTGAAGGGCCTTTACCAGTTACAAAATTTCGCCCATCCCACATACCAATTATTTATTTATCTTATTTTATCAAATGACGATTGCTAATAATAAAACATTATATATTTCGCTGCTTTATAAACAATGAAATATCGAGCAATATGAATGTACATGTAATTAAAATATCATTCGACAAGTGTCATTCGCAAAGATGTTAATTTGTCTCTTTATTAAAATGAATTTTAACTCCACTATGCATTTGCAATCTCTGATGTTTAGGCTAATAATTACACGAGACAAAATAATATTTTACATATCGAATGCGACATACATGACATAAAACTTAAAATTAGAAAAAAACACCTGTACAGGATGAGAAAAGGGGCAAAAAGAGGTGTTTTTTTTGTAAAATGACTTAATGGGGAAAAGTAAGTGAATAATACTTTGAACTCAATTAAAATAACTCCATTATAAAATCATTCCCTTACTAACCTGCATTATTAGATCCACAAACACTTGCTTCATTAAATTTTCATTCAGAATCCACGTTGTTTCAATCGTTTAATTAAATATTGTTTGTGACGGATCACTTTTTGTCCATCGTTCGTCGTGCGTTGTGTTAAAAGATTGTGTGACATTGGACACCGACAACCACGGATGAATGTTGTTTTAATATCCGTATGAATACAACATAATACTTATATCACGACCCGGATGGCTGTGTCGAATGATTGTGCAGTTTTCGCTGTGTGCAAGTAGGCATATCAATACGTCTAAAGGTACCTTTTAAAAGAAACATGTTATCGATTTATTGTAGTCATAAACAGAAATACCAATGTACTTAAAAGTTTACGAACGACTAAATTACATTTATAACTTAAAATATATCGCTAAAATCTTTACCTGTTTAATTTTGTATGCATTAATTTAACATTATTATGATATGCGAATTTAAGTATTTGCTAGTAAACATGATTAAGAAAATTATTTGTATAAGCATTTGTGTCATACATACTTTGTATTCTTTAGTCAACACACGTTTGGGTTTAAGCTAAATACAATTTCTATCTGTTGTAAGGTTATTTATATCTACAATTAATTCAAGAAACATACATGAGCCGAATTATGTAAATAAAACTGGACTCAATGCATGTATCTAAGGTACTTTCCAAATTAGTCTGTGCAATCCACACAGGCTAATCTGGTACGACATTTTCCGATTTTATGGCATTATCCATTTAAATTCTGTAATTTCGCACAAAAATCAAGCGTTTGCTGACATTGACGCGCAAGATTAGCAAGCGCGGAATACACATGCGACACCATTTGAACATGCATTTAGCCCGATTTCCAATTAAAGGGCTCATTTAAAATTAATCAAAACAAGTGTTACTTGTACAAATCACAATATGAAATAATTATCAATACTCTCCATTCTTTATCTATATTATAGTAACGTAACAAATAAGCAATGCGTATTTTCGCACAACGTGGTGAAACCGTTTAGAAACAAAGTGTCGGTTATGTGTCGAATGACCAACAATTAGAGCATGTGTGCTTTAATATATTGGATACCAAATGCGGAGGGTTATATTTCGTTCGTTCCCATATACATGTAATTGTATTCTAAAATTAGATCATCGCTCAGATTAGTTTTAATACATCGCACTTAATCGTGACCATGCGCATTTAATTATCGGGTAGCACAATCACGAAAACATGAATCACTGTTTTATTTATGATCATTGCCGAATACGTAGAATTGCTAGTCAATAATAAGTCATCGCGGTCTGTATTACCAAATACCCGGAAGTTATTTTTAGAAACTTAAAACACGAACACGAAACGCTAAAACTGTTATTATATATTCCGCTTATGAATATTTATATTTTTGAATATAGTAAATCGTCACGTTTATCACTACTTCTTTAATCGCTGTGTTAACTTGTACCGACAGCTATTTCTACGTTCCAAAGAACCACATACATGTACATTTACATTCATGTTAAACAGCGTGGGAAAATACTTGCCATTTATTTACCCAAGCGTTTATTAACTTAAGCGCTTATTTAAATACGATGATATCAGAGTTTTCATAATATGGCTTTTCAAAATGTACCTGCCGTAAATGCATGATTTTGAAATATCAGTACGTATTAATTTGTGTCTAAGTTTCCTTATTTGAAACGATTTAAATCGATTGAAATTTGCCCGTTGATAAAGATCATGATGTTGCCACACGAACATTTTGAAATATGTGCATGAAGAAAACATAACGCAAAGCGAATACACATTCTAAGCGAATTGCTTATGATAATTGAGTTTGATCGTATCAAGTTTATTATATCGAGCTAAATAGTACAATTACCTAGCTCCTTTTCATATGAACAATATGCATCTAATTTTCAAGCTTAATTTATTTGATTTAGTGTTGCATGGATGCAGTAGAGTGTGTCCCCGTACACATCTTCGATGTGGATACAGTAGCGTGTATCCCCGTACACATCTTCGATGTGGATACAGTAGCGTGTATCCCCGTACACATCTTCGATGTGGATACAGTAGCGTGTATTCCCGTACACATCTTCGATGTGGATGCAGTAGCGTGTATTCCCGTACACATCTTCGATGTGGATACAGTAGCGTGTATTCCCGTACACATCTTCGATGTGGATGCAGTAGCGTGTATCCCCGTACACATCTTCGATGTGGATACAGTAGCGTGTATCCCCGTACACATCTTCGATGTTGTTATATATTCAGCCTTAAGAGTCTGGTAGCGGTATTGTTATTTATATTATTTTTAGGTATATAATGAGAAAGCAATGCTGCTCCAGCAGCTGGAGTTTCACTTCTTTATATTGAATTGGACAACAGTTTGATGTGTGCTGCGTGGATGCAGTAGCGTGTATCCCCGTACACATCTTCGATGTTGTTATATTTTCAGCCTTTAGAGGCTGGTAGCGGTATTGTTATTTTTATTATTTTTAGGTATATAATGAGAAAGCAATACTGCTCCGGCAGCTGGAGATGCACTTCTTTATATTTATTAGAAAACCAAAACGTCGTAAATTTTAACGTTTTGTTTTAAATGTGAGTACAATGAATTAAATTCAACGTTGTGTTTTTACACGATAATAAACACATTAATTTTTAATTAACGCAACTAAAAAAAGCTGTAGAGAATGCATGTCATTATAAACAATGAAATAATTCACTATGTTTATTTGAGGTAGATTTGTGTATATGCTGTTTAAAGCGCGCTGCATCCAATTTGCTATGTAATGATGCTGTTTTTGCTATGTTACATACCGTTTATGAAAGTATTCGTGAAAACGTTCATTGATGACTGCATTGGATATGTATTTTCGTTCTGGTTCGGTAACATTAAAGAAACCTTCGTACGGATTGATTAAATTAAACACTACTGTTTTTCCAGCACAAGAATGGATTCCCTCTATTAAAGTATCGAGTCCATTAATAGAAATTTTAAATAAACGAATTTCTCTCGTAATCTGGCGCTTACTTTTTAAGACTATATAAACACTCTGTATCGTATACGAAAGGCTTTGTGAAACGTTGGCTTCAAATGCATTTTTATACATGACTGTCCACATATTTCACCATTTAAACGAAATTTGTATTCATTCCACAGGTATAAGCAACATGACGTTATTCGACATTATATTTGATGTGTTATTCTGTTGATGCATATATATATCTGTCGGCGAAATCATCTCGCATCTAGTGTGTCATTCATTGCATATCCGTCATTTACATAATGAAACCTGAATTAATAATGTACAATCGAATGATTAGAACATGTTTTTTCTAAAAGGCCTTGATGAAGAAATGCTTTTACTTCATTAGCTTAATTAATTATTATATGGGTGTAGAAGAGCATTTTGCAACGATGGCAACCGCATGGTGTGTAATAACGGGTACAGCAGGTCCAAACAATAGATTGTGTGCATGTCCTCTTAAATTGGTCAGATCGTTAACACTTTACATGTGTTTTCTTATATTAAAACAATATACTTCTTGCTGCAGACTATGCTCTTGTACATTTATATTAAATAAGTAGTACTGTTCCTTTTTGTCGCATATATAGTTTTACTATAAAATCATCTTGCATCTATTTATATTGACATGAACCTTATGTGCTACATAAGTCAGCGTCAAGGCACAACTATTTAGCTCTTACCTTGCACGTAAAACATAACATCGAGAGAATTATAAATGGCAGAGCGCGGCCATGCTCCTGAAGATCGTCAATTAAGAGCAGCAAAGGTACTCCATATGTGCAAATTTACTATAAACAACTTAATCTGTCTTGTATTTTCTAGCGAAAAGTATTGTGTTTTGATTTATGCGATCAATCATGTTTGATTAGAGACAAATCTTCGTTTAATTAAATACGTGCGTCCGTGTAAACAAACACGTTAATACCTATTGTGCTATGTGTGGGCAGATAGATGGCGATTGGTTGTTATACCACTGATATCTAGGTAAATTAATTAAGAGCTTTAATATGCATGTACAGGTATGTAATGTGCATTTGCTTTATTTGTTGTATTGTGAAAATATGAAAAATATATAATACTTGTGTGATTGAACATGCCATATGTTCAATTAGATGTTTGAAAATGCAAATTGTATACATCAATATGCGAGTCAATCCATACAAATATGCATTTGTTAAAGAGAATGATCTGTTCCTCTTGCTGTATCTTGCGTGCGTATGTGATTTCAATAAAACCATTAATGTTGCATTAAATAAAGGCCATACCGTAGCACAAGAGCAACCAGTAAACATCTAGGACGGCACATCTGTAGCCATTACTTGTCTGCAAAATATGTCAGAATTTTTGTGTGGGTATTTTGACATGTCAGATGTGTTTAAGCAGTCATATTAGTAATTACACACTGAACAACGAAATGTTCATAAAACATTATAAGTTCACATGTTTAGCGTATTATTAAGCTCGAAAGTTCGAAACTATATAATCTTTAGTAATGATTAAGGAATTTTAACAAAAGCATGTGTAAAAATCTAAATTAGAATTTAAGTTTTAATTGAAATTGACATTTTATATTTATGTTGAATATCGATTTTTAAATCAATTGTAAACCCGATGTAAAGATCTATAAATATACAAATTATTTATTTGCCCGGTGGCTCGAAGTCGCGGGGACATTTATTAGCATAATTTTACTTCACAGCAGAAATTACTTTCAGAAAAAAACCCACTACAATCACATTATTTATAGCATGTATTTTAAATAAAAGAGAGTAAAATATAGACTGCATCAATCATTTCAGGAACTTTAAACTTTATACACTGACAACATGCCAGTTTTTCCCTTAAAGTAAACGAAACAGTTATTTTAAATTGATAAAAAATCTTTACGTATGAACTAATTATCAAAACAATATATACATATTCTCATCTGAACGAGTAGTTGGTCAAGTTTTCTTGATAGCACAATGATTTTCAATTTCAGTAAAATCACAATTTGATGATCTTAATTGAACAAAAAAGTTAATATCAACATTAAACAATATCAGTTGGTCACAGGATGTTCAAAGTATCAACGTTTCAAAACAAATATTTCTTTACCGACAAATTAATCTTGATCTGTTAAACTAGACAATAATTGAAAGTACTAGCAATATATACAGAATAAATATTATAAAATAAATTTAATAAATATGAATGAGGTTATTACAAAATAACTCATTATCAATTAATTATGTTTACAAATAAGTTTTTACTAAATATAAAGTATTTCAAACGATGCTCATGATTAATATGATGATTTAACCATGCTTGAAAAATCATTTCATTATCATTTAGGACGATATTTTATGTTGAATTCACTTAAACACAAGCATATGATCAAAACTTGAAAATCTAAATCGAAAGCAAGATATTTATAATCATACTGTGATATGTGCATTAACAAATTACAAAGAGCAATACTATGTGCGCAATGAATGCAATATTACAGCTTTTAGTAAAAGTAGTAAAGTACCATTTATCTGATTTATTTCCAATCAATATTACTCATTTAAATTCACAAACACACATAAACATCGAAATGGAAACAATCACTTTAATTGTGTACAAATTGTAGTTTTCAGTAAGGGCTTTGAACTATTTGATAAGGGAAATAACGCCAGTTCAACAAATGGTAACAACCTATTTTACAAAGAAATTTGTTCTTAGAATATAATTTGACAAATACATGTATGGTTGAAACAATGGCATGTTCACAATATGATAAAGCCGAGTATATATTTATTATCAATAACAAGAGCTGTGTAGTGATAGGGGAATCTGTAGTAGTGGTGGGAGCATCAGTTGTAGTGGTAGTAGCAGCAGTTGTACAGGTAGGAGCAGCAGTTGTAGTAGTAGCAGCAGCAGTTGTACTGGTAGGAGCTGCAGTTGTATTGGTAGGAGCAGCTGCGGTAGTAGTAGGATCAGCATTTGTAGTTGTAGTAGCAGCAGTGGTAGTGGTAAGAGCGGAAGTTGTAGTGGTAGGAGAATCAGTTGCAGTAGTAGTAGCAGCAGTTGCAGAAGTAATAGTGGTAATAGCAGCAGTTGTAATATTAGTAGCAGCAGTTTAAGCGGTAGGTGCTGCAGTTGTAGTGGTGGGAGCACCTGTTGTAGTGGTAGAAGCAGCTGTGGTAGTCGTAGGAGCAACAGTTGTTGTAGTGGTAGTAGCAACAGTCGTAGTGGTAAGAGCGGAAGTTATAGTGGTAGGAGAATCAGTTGCAGTAGTAGTAGCAGCAGTTGCACTGGTATGGGAAGCAGTTGTAGTTGTGACTTGACTTGACTTGAGGAGCAGCTGTGATAGTGACGTGAACTGCAGTTGTAGTCTTAGAGCATCTGTGGAAGTGGTGGGTGCTGCACTTGTAGTGGTAGGAGCAGCTGTTGTAGAAGTGGGAGCTTCGTTGTAGTTGTAAGATCAGATGTGGTAGTGGCCGGAGCTGCAGTTGTAGTGGAAAGAGCAGCTTTGGTAGTGGCGGGAGCTGAAGTCGGAGTGGTAGAAACAGCTGTGGAGGTATTGGGAGCTGCAGTTGTAATGGTCGAAGCAGCTGTGGTAGTGATGGGAGCTGTAGTTGTTGTGTTTAGAGCAGTTGTGTTAGTGGCGGGAGCTGCAGCTGTGGTGGTAAGAACAGCTGTGGTAGTGGTTGGAGCTGCAGTTGTAGTGGTAGGAGCAACAGTTTTATTGGCAGCTTCTGCAATTATTGTTGTAGTCGCAGCATTAGTATTTGTAGGAGCTGCAGTTGTATGAGCTGTAGTTGATGTCTCGGACGCTGCAGTTGCAATGTAATGAGTAGCAGTTATAGTAGTAGGAGCAGCAGTTGTAGTGGAAAGTGCAGCAGCTGTAGTGGTAGGAGCTGCAGTTGTAGTGGTAGGAGGTGCATGTGTTTCTTAAGAAGGTGCGCATGTCATACAGCAGCTCTCAGTTCTTGTGTTCTCGTCATAAAAAGGACAGGACGCTTGTTTGCATCCGGTATCTCGGTCTCCATAAGGACAATCTAAAAGATTAATACAGCAGTTTTATTTCTATGTGATGCAAGTTTGTACTTAAAAGAAAGATTTTTTTTAAATAACAACATGCTTGAAAATAAATTCACTTTTTTGAATATCCGGATTACATTGATCTTATTACGTAATATATTATACATTTAACTTAAAATGTGCTTAACATATCACATCGATGAAAATGACGAAATGTTGGTTTAAACACGTAAAAGTTACTCAAGGCCCTGTTTGAACATGACTGAAAACAAGTGTCTTTGTTACTATAGCAATCGCCGAATGGGGCGCACCAGCTCGCCTTGTCTCCATAGGTGCAATCTACATTGCATAATGTTGTCTCGATCATACTTTACTCAATAATTAACAAAAGTTTAAAACCCTTTTTTTCAATTGATTTATGTTACTTTTTACAAAAATAGCCATTTACATAGATTGGACAATTAATGATTGTCAACATGCAAAAACATGTGTATACTAAACAAAGCAGAGATATCGATTATATATTCTAAATTGGTATTTCTAAAACATGCTCAGTGAATCTGTAAGATTTTGACAAAAACAAAGATATCATTGCCCCCGAAACATTGGGAAAATACAGTTGTTAAAAAGAATCGGTTATTTATATCAAGATGATTATTAACTATTTATGACGCTAGAAGTCACCTTTAACTACTTAAAGAAATCATCTCTACCGTTACGCACTACTACAGGCAGAAATTGTGGTTAAGTTTCACAAGTGTGCTCATTGTTGGTAGTTTATCTGTATGTTTTAGATTTTGTGTGGTATTTTCGAAATACTGTTTAATAGAACTGCGTTTAATTCTTTTCTATGTCTCATTTTTTGCAACACGTTATTTCAACTATTCTTTTGGTAGTGTTATTGTTGAAAAATAACGATTACAAAACCTTTCAATTGCGTTTCAAATGTGTTATTGATGTTTGCAAGACAGATACGATCGAATGTTTTACACTATCTCTTATAGCAAGTGTGGAGAATTGCGTTGATACCTATTGCCGGAGGTCGCTACTAGAATGTTTTGTGAATTTCTCCACTTAAGTAGTATTTCAAAATATGCCACATGTCAAATATGTTTGTATAGCACTGCGTCTTGGAGAATTGTATCGCTGTGACAAGACGATGATACTCGCAAATTGCACACTCCTCATTCCAGTTGTCGTTTTGTAACATCAAATATTAGTAGTATTAAATAGAATTACGTGTATACTTGTTCTATTGATGTTGGCAAGGCGGTACTCTTCGCACATTGCACAACATTGCTCTCACCGTTAGTTTTGGAAGCAGCTGTAGGAGGTCGTTGTGCTTCCTGAGATGGCGGCACAGGTGGTTACCGGGGTACGTAAGAGGTTTCAAGGGGTGTCGCCAGATATGCATGTTCCTAAAATGTTGATTTTAAATCTACCAAACGTGTAATTGTAATATAGGTTCACATGTTACTAAATTGTTGAACGGCTTCGGTTATATTATCTATCATTGTGATTAGTTCGGCAAAATGTTAATAAACATCAAACGTAAGATCACTTTAATAGTACAATGTTTAACTCCTCAATTAATAACATTTTTGAGCTGAAATCTTTTTATATAATATAAAATATAGATGCCCTGTGCGTGGTTGTTGTTTTATATTTACAAAGTTCGTTCTTTTGCAACGTCTGAATAGTGAATAACCGTTAGTCATGGACGGGCTGATGCGGATGCCACACACTCCCGGCCTTGCGTATGTAGAAAACAATACAAACTCATTTTTAAATATTTAAGCCACCGCAAACAACGAACATATCTTTCATATATTTATTATTTCGTTGCACTTTTATTAAAAATGTAACCTAAAAGAAAAATCGGATTTTCTGATTGTAATCCAATCAGCATGGTTAAATTCAATTATGCATATTTAGACCAAATGACGCAACACATTTATCATTAAGTGTGCAAAAAATTAATCAACGTACGCATGAAATGTATGGCGTGTCAAACGCTGCAAATTCAAATGATATATTAGTTGGATAATTTACATAGATATGTTGGATGATTTTCATATATATGTTGGATATTTTTCATATCTTTGTTGGATAATTTTCATATATATGTTGGATAATTTT
The DNA here is from genome assembly GCF_020536995.1 of Dreissena polymorpha. Classification (NCBI taxonomy): domain Eukaryota; kingdom Metazoa; phylum Mollusca; class Bivalvia; order Myida; family Dreissenidae; genus Dreissena; species Dreissena polymorpha. The sequence goes on along the minus strand of NW_026273456.1, from coordinate 16,083 downwards.
CATATATATATTGGATAATTTTCATATATATATATATATATATATATATATATATATATATATATATATATATATATATATATATATATATAATTTGCATGCTGGGAAATGAACAGGCGTGGCTGAAAAGCGGAGATGGCTAAATCCCGCTTAAAGTGCTTTAAGTGAAACGAAAAGGCCTCATCAACAATAATGCTGATATTTCAATAATGATGTATAAGTTTTTTATTTAAATAGTACATTACTTTGGTATCTATTGGAAAATATTCAAAATAAAACATATGAGACCCTTTCCGTTTATAGAAAACCCTGTCCTTGGAAAGGGACACTTCTCGCTTTTCAATCATACTGATTTGACGGAATCACAATTAATTCAACCATTATGATAAATGACTTGAAGAAAATTAAATGGACTTGCTCTTTGATAAGGCTAGTGGAACAATGCCACGATTCGCCGCTCTATGTGCAGCAATGTACGTATTGTGAAATATCTATTCTACCATTATTAACGAATTAACTTGTTATATTTAATGTTATTTCGGATAAACTAAATTTCGGACAATATAAAGAACAGTAATTTCAGCCTCGGGACGTGAATAGTTTAAATGTATACGCCGATTATTAACTATTGACAATTACCAATTAACGTATATCTTTTTTATTGGATTAATAGTCGGAATTCATTAATTATAAAAATAAAGATGCTAAAGAATTTGTATCACCCAAAGAAGTGTACCCATACTCCCTAACATCTAAGGACCATGCTTAAGCCCTGTGATGTTAACAAAGCCATGAAAACAAACATATACACTCAAATTTGAGTTTTGTTTGAATAATTATTGCAATTTTATTGGCACAGGGTTGTATTAGGGTCATGGGTTGAAAATGCTCTGAACAAGTAATAAAGATTACTAAGCACAAAAGTCATATTGAGTTTTAAGTTATTAATAAGCTTGTCGTAATCAAAGCAATATAACAGGCTTTTAACTAAATCCATTTAATAACTAGTAATTTGGCTTCTTTTCCGCTGCAGAGATGATGTCCCGAAAGTGGCCAACTACGTTGAAGTCATCGTACCTCAGTACCTCCCAGATGACTTAAAGACCTTTTTTCGCATGACAAGGGGTACTTTTGAAAGAGTTCTGGAGAGAATTTCAACTGATGATCATCTTCGTAGAAGGATTGCAACTGGGGGTCGTGAACAAGTTCAATTGAATAAGGACTTACTAATGACGCTTTGGTTTTTGGGTAATTAAGAGACAGTAAGGTCTATTGCAGACCGTTTTAACGTATCAAAGCCAACTTTCTTAGACCATAACCGAAGAATGCTGACAGATTTATGCATTTCGCGATAATGGTCACCTTTCAAGGGAACAGGTGAACTTCAACAAAGCCTTTCTGGCACCCGTGTTCTCATAGAAAACAGCTTTGGCATTTTAAAGAGTAGAGTTTGCAGACTTGTGTTTATTGATATGGTGGATATAGAGTTCATTGTCAAAACAGTTATTGCAAGTTGCATGCTGCATAATTTATGCATTTTAAATGAAGATGAAATTGACATTCTTTTTGAAAGTGACGATTATAGCTTTTCATTATTTGTACCTCAAAATAATGTCGAGTGCGTTATGAAAAGAACAATTATAACCAGGCAGTTAACGATAAAATCAAATACTAAGCTTTCGGTTTCTGTTCTACCTGTTGAGACTATTTATTTTGGTTAACTTTTATATTAAAAATAATGAAACATACTTATAAAAATTGTAATTAACCATTATTTAAAAAAAAATGTTTGGTTTTCACTAATACTGCTCAGTAGTTATTGTCCCCTACCGGTTTCACCGAAGGGGGCTTATGGTTTGCGCTCTGTGTGTCCGTCAGTCTGTCACACTTTTCTGGATCAGCCGAGCTAAAAATCAACAACAATAATAATAATATCATCCATGATTTGGAATTTGAAACTTATTTCATTACAACTTTGAGTCAATGCAACATGATAGTGTTGAAAGCTTCTTACTGCAGTGTATATAAAAATCCACAGCCACTTTTTTCTTGTGTGCATTTTTGGTGCGGGATGCGGCGCTATATGATATGCCCGGAAAATGTTCTGACGGTTTAATAAGGGGGGTGGGGTTTTAAAAAAGACCCCCCCGCTAATTTTGCCGGGCGTTTTATTTTTCTGACAATAAGGCATTTGATCGCTACATGGATGGACATAAAATTTACATTACAATTTTTTGTATAAATAGCAGATGAATGCTTTACTGAGTCTAAGAACGTTCGTTCGCAAACATGTCGTTGTATCAGAGACTTCAATCGTTTAAAAACATGCCTTCCCATTTCGGCGTGTCAAAGGAAGACCTGGCTAGCCAAGGGTTCATCTACGACACTTGTGTAATCTCCGAAAATATTGAGTGTGTTCGATGCGTGTTTTGCCATGTGCACATTTCCATTTGGAACATGGATAAAGAAGATGTAAAACTGAGGCATCGACAGCTGTGCCCCGTTTGCCCTTTTGTGTTCGATTGGGTCATGAACACAGAAGAAGAAGTGAAACTGAAACTTAGTCAGCGACGGTTTAGCCCTGCTTGTCCTTTTGACAATGAATCATTCGGTCGGTACTTACAAAATGAGTTTTCCAAGCTATATCAAAAAGCGAACAATGGAATTGCGAAAACAGAAAGCAATAACCAACGATGTTCAACGAAATCGGTTGATATCCTTCAAACCAAAGATAACCAAAATGATGACGAATACGATAATTACAGTGATTTCGATGACCTGCTTACGGCGAAAATTGAAAAGACTTGTACTCGTACCCGCCCCAATTCCTATAAAAAACAAACTGAAAAGCAACGTAAAAAGGCTGAACAAAGGCGTTTGCAAAGGCAACTTTCAAAACGAAGAACAAAAATACGCAATGCAAATCGAGATCAAAAACAAACATATTGCCAGGAAAAAAACGACGATGATAATTACACAACTCAAACAGTTTCCAATGATCGAGATGTAAAAATACATGATCGAAAAATGTGTTGGGTTTGCAGAAGCAGAGATATCGATGATATGATAGAAGATAGTTTTTTGGAATCTTACGAACGTTTTTTGGAGGAAAAATATAAAGAAGAATTCGACAATTGTTTTGCGGACGAAATCGGTGGCGTCGATGATGAAGAACAAAATAAAATTGAACATCTACCTTATGTTCAATCGCCATATGACTATTTGATTGACAAAAAGCTGGATGAAGAGGCCCACCATATTTATTTTTCTGATTACGAGGCATTCGCGCAATACATCGAAACGCGGGACGAAGAGGCCGACCATATTTATTTTTCTGACGATGATGCATCCGATGCGGCATTCGAGTGATACATGATATTAACACATAGATGTGTGACTCAATAATTAACATTTTATGCATGTTTGTTTTGTTGTGTTCGATTGTATATGTTAATAAAAAACCTTGAAACAATTGTGCGTGTTGTTTGTTATTTGAGTATGTTCTGAACAAATCACGAAAACACAAGCTATGATACAATACGTTTTATTGAATATTCTTCATGGACATTTTATTGGAATATCTTGTCATCGCATTCGCGCTAAACATTTCAAAAACGTGCTCTGTTTCAAGAATATCTTTGGCAATATCTTTTGACTTTTCAGCACCTCGAAAATCAATTGCACCACATATCCAGTTTTCGGCATGAATGAAACCATACAATAAATCGAATCTACACAGATTCGCTTTCGTAGCAAGAACGTTCAATGTTTCTTTTGTCACATCTTTGATCAGAAACGACCAAACTGAAAAGGTTTTCCTTGAAGTACAAGAGTCCATCAGCGCATGTTGAATCTTGATTTTGCTTATGTTTGTTTTGCTGCAAACGAATTCAACAATTTCATCAAATAGACACATTATCAACTTCGTTGGTTGTAGAGAAGCTTTGAGTCTTGCGTACGTTTCGAATCGATGTGCAAAATGTTCTCTTGTATTTATTTCTACATGCTGGAAATCTGTCCACAGACACATAGGAATGCTATTTGTGGTGTAATCCATGTGAATGACTGGAAGACAAATAACTTCAATTTGTTTGTAGAAAATACTTATATAGGAACTTTCCAAAATGACAATGCATCAAAAACTCGTCATGTGTATGTTTGTGCATATAGTTGCCCTGTTTTTTCCCTTAGTTTTACAAACAAATGCGTTAGGACGTTCTAAACCAAATTTTTATGAACCGTCTTGTTTCAAGCATGTACAGAATACACCGATTGACGTTACGAATGGTTTATTTTATGTGTTGATAAACGTAACCTATGAGTATTTGTCATTATACGACGATGTCAAAGAAAATTTACAATTTTTCAACAAATGGATGCAAAACCCAGAGTTTAGTTTAGAAGGTCATGAGCAACAATGCAAATCCATAGGTCTATCTAGATGTCCGAACAAGAAAAAAGCGTTTTCAAAACCGGTATACAGTGTAGTTGATGGTTTTGTAGCGGGATCAATGTTTATCACTTACGACTTACCAAGTCTTTTAGTTAGATTGCAAATTGAGCCGAAAACGTACTCTATCAGTGAGTTTGTAGAATCTGTGTTTACTGAGATTTACACACACGCTTGGATACCTTTGTTTCCGTACAATTTTTCATTGACCTATGATGGAAGTGAAATTTGTGCAAATGGGATGCACGGTCATGCCTTCATCAGATTTAATACTGAACTGTGTACAACGTTCGGAACATGGTGCGATGTGAATTTAGAAGGTGCTAGTCCCGAGAAACAGGATCATGCGTTAACACGAATCAAAAATGCGTTATTGAAGAGAAAAATGAATGATTTGTCAGTCGCCAAGTATATCAAAGAATATGATCTAGGTTTGGAAATAATCCCTTCTAAGTCCAAAGAATTGCGAGACACAATTACACAAATAGAGCAAGAAATGAGTGAGATCCGCTTAAAAATCGATGATAAGTTCGACTTTGACTATGATCAATCTGACGAGAATTACTCTGACGAGGATAACTTTGATGAGGATTACTCTGACGATAATTTGGATGAAAAGCAAAGCGCTGAAAATGTTCCAATTATCGATTTTTCTGACTTTTTTTTCAAAAACACTAAAGTACTGTCAGTAACAAACAAACCTATCGTTGACCCTATCGTAAGCCAAAAAATTCACGATATTCAAAATGCCAATACTTTCGTTAGCCAAACATTTTACGATATTCAAACTTCTACCAACAAGCCAAAAAACAAAATAAGTCCGCCAGTTAAAAAAAATACTGTTGTTAACCAAACTTCTCACAAAATTCAAAATGCTCTTAACAAGCCAAAACTCAACGTTAGTCTGCCAGTTAAAAACGATAACATCGTTAACCAACAATTTCAAAATATGCAAGATGCTATCAACAAGCATAAAATGGGAATTAAGCACAACAAGCAGACCGTTGCAGAAGTATCTACGTATGGATTGCAAAATTGTTACTGCATAGCATGTAATCGTTCTACTACAATTGGCAAAGTACATAACAATCGTTGCTATTTCATCGACTTGGATTCATCATTCAAGATTTCCTCTAATACGCATTTTTCTCCGTTTCGTGAATACACACTCTTGATTATCAACGAACGTAATCATGCTTTACGTGCGATGCTAAGTCAAATAGTGAAACAAGTGAGTAACGAAGTTATTCTCGCGAAAAAGGCTTCATCATATCGACTTACTGTCTTCAGCACCAAAGATGGCACAACTGTTGATAAGATTTGTATGTCGTTATTCAGAAATACGTATCAAATTGAGAATTGTACCGAGAGCACGAATGCTGTGCTTATAGCGAGAAATGGTCATTTCATTCGCGTACCACAAATACAATTGGCTAATTTCACGTACTGCGATATTGGTGCTGTGAAAGCGGAAAATGGCAAATGTTTTCGGATTGATGCAAATTGTTCGCACTCAAGTATTGCGAGTGTTTACGATTTGGATGATAAGTTAGTTTCATATTTGGTTAGCATTACTCAGAACACTGCACACAATATGAGTGAGGCAAAGTTTCAAATAAAAAATATAGATGACAGTTCTGTCACAAGCGAACACTTCATTGTGTACAACAAAAGGACGAACAGTGGACAAGAATGCACGTATGTCGATATGCGATCAAAGACCATTTCAATCGAAAAATGCAAACACAGTCCCACGATTTGCGAGGTTTTGTTGGGTAAAAGTACATTGAATGACGAACCGGGACTAAGAAAATTAACGTTTTGGGAAACTGTCGCTGTTTGTGTTGGTGGATTCATTGTGCTTGTGATAGCTGCTATTTGCTTCATAATTGTACTACACAGCATAGCTCGGCATAACGATACTGTTGTAAACAGTTAACATATATCAAAGCGTTTGTATCCGCTATTGTCATAACTCACAATGACTTTGTATGACAACATGTATACCATTGAACGCGAGAGCATTGGTAACACTCAAGAATTTTCCATCCACGTTTTTAAATGCATCAGCGTTTTGATCAATGAACAAGAACTGCTCGAAAGCATTTTTGAAACCATACTAGACGATATTGGAGACGAAAACGTGTTCATATTCGACTTGACAATCGAGTTTTGTTTCACAAAAGTTAGTAAAACTCTACATATCAGTCAGCTAAATTCGCAAAACTGTTCGTGTTTTGACATTACTTGTGCTATGCAGGAACACGGAATCAATTTCACGGTACCAGCTGATCTTCACGTCTCAGTAACAAAAAGCGTATAAACACATTTTTATTCACAATCTCGAAATATCGAAATTTGTATGGATTACAAAGTTAAACCATGTAACGGTATGCGTTGCACTTTATGTTCTCAAATAAAGAGTGGAAATAGTTTTCAGTTCAATTGTGGTTTTGTATACATTGTTGAAGATGGAGAGAACTTGACTTGTAAATCAAAAGATGTTATATATGTTCTGAAGTGCAACACTTGCGGCGGTGAGTATATTGGCGAGACCGTTAATTTGAGAAAACGCATTCACACACACAACTCTCATATTCGAACAGAACAGCACTATTGTCGAGCTACTGATCATTTGATAGAATGTGGGAAACACTTGTGCGATGTAAAAGAACGTTACACTGTATTCGTTTTGGAGACAGAGCGAGACAAGCATGTGCGTAAAGCAAAAGAGGCGTACTACATTCGTTTATTCCAGCCAATGATGAACAAGTAAGGCGTGCATTATTTTTCAAGCGTATATATATAGCTGCAGTTAACAAAATAAGCACACTCGCAATCACTTTCTACGATGGCACAAGCAATGTTGACCTCGAGCTATGCTATAAAAACGAACAACCGAGAACGAATACAGCAGTTTGCGAACACTGTACTCAATCACGGCGTGAAAAGGAATTTGGTTTCTGAAGTCGAGTCAGGTGTCTTCTTGTCGCCTAACGATTATTTGAAGATAAAAGAACTTTCAGAAAAACTAAAACAGATTGATGCCAAACTAGCGCAGTACAAAAGCCTCAAAGTAAGAACGCAGAATCTGATAAAGGGCATCAAGAAAACAAAAAACCTGCAGGACGATGTTGTGAAGACTGTGAGCTCTAACGTTTTCGATCGAATTCCAATTGATGTGATTAACAAAATACTCGGTTCTGGGGAAGACGAAAACATGTTTGCGCTAATAGAGCGAATAAAATCTTCCAATGTTGAGGAAAAACGCAAATATGCCGATATCGACATCTCCGATACAGAAATCTCAGATACGCTAAACGATGATGAAAAGGAAATTATGAACGGTCTGGCTGTTAAAAGAATGCGCAAATCTGGTGAAACGAAAGCTGCAAAGAAACCGAAAAAGGAAAAGACTATACTCAGTGATCTAGAATTGAGCGATGATGACGAATGACTACGTTGTTGCAATATTGTATGATTATGTTGACTTGTGTGTGTTACATTTTTTGTATATGTTGTAAATAAATTGTATCAATGAACTGTAAACATTTGTTGCCTTATCAATGGATATCGACGAGGTTTTGATTGTTGACGAAGACGAACAGTTAGCACAAAACACCTACTTGCTTTCACCCATGTACTCTAGACATCACCACGAATGCTCGCTATGCATTTTTCAATACATAACAGAATATGAAGAACCAATACGAATATTCGAAAGCAAGCTAGTAGAAATGAACTCAAAACTCGGGTGTGGAATTCAAACGTGTGTCACAATGGTTCTCAATGAGTTCAAAGACGATGAACGCATGTCGTTGTTCAAAAAATTGACAACTAGCGAAATTACAAGCCATTTTGATTCAGTATTTGGCGATCCTATTTGTGGATACAACCGACTTAAAGCTTACAATTTTTTCTCTCTGTTTGACGAAAGTACGGTTAACAATTCCACATACATAAAGTTTATTTACGATACATACAAAACTTCGAGAAACACTTCACTCTGCCCTTATTCGCTTTTAGGAGTTTATGTTTTTCTTGTTATGATTAACACTATAGGATGTGATTCCCAGCTCAAGAAAAAACATGACTTTTTGTGGATGTTCAACTGTCTATACAATCACAAATTACGGTTTGGAAAACTGCGATAAAAATCTATTTAAGGTTAGTTTTTCTATAGAAACACTCAAACCACACACAACCATGTCAACCATGTCAACCATAAACGTTAAAGATATTAAACGGGTCACTGACACCGAAGCCACTAATCGCTTGTTCACTAAACTGAAGTACGATATTGGTATTGAAATCTCTTCAAAGCTCATTCAGTCGCTTAAACAAAGCAAAGACAGGGTTGTATTTTATGTGGGCAAAGAACAAAAATCATACCCAGCAGCAATTGTGAAAATGTTCACTAACGTTAAGACAAATCATGTCAAGATTCAGCCGAAGTACAGTGTTCAAGAATTGATGAACGTGTTTGAAATTCTCATGAACCTGTCTGAGTACCAATGTAACGGTCTCACGCTAGATTACTCGGATTGGCAGTCAATCTCTAGCCTGGTAAACATGATCGAACTCGCTGAGCACCTAGGCATGACAGAAGTGGTGATGTTTCTTAAACGCATTCCACAACTTCTTACATTTCACAACAAAACCGCGTATGATAACGAATTGCTCAGAAGAGAAAACGAGTCAAAGGAAAACCTTCAACCGAAGTCAGTCAACGAACTTAGTGAAAACGATGATAAACGTTCAAGGCCTAGGAAGAGAAGCTTTACAAAGGTGTTCAGTCGTAGTCTGAGTCGAAAGCGCAGAGAAGAAAATGTGATGACATAAGTGTTGTACATTTTTGTTGTATGTTGTTAATAAAGAACAATAACAGTAAACTTGTGTGTTTGTTTTGTTCATGCAATAAGACAACCAAAAGCGTATTTTTCTGTTTTCTACTTTTTATTCACATAAAATGCATTTCAACGGTTTATTTATCGATAATAAAAACACTCAAAGTCATAACTTCTAATCGGTCCAATAAATCGGCGTCCAACCCCACATCTCAGTTCTACACACAGCGCATTTGTTCCCGTTCATATGCATGCGCCAGCAACAGTTTACGCAAAACAAGTGCCAGCATGCAGTTACCACACAGGTTTTCTCTTCAATGCGGCAAACAATACAAGTTCGAGAGTCTTTCACAGCTTGCTCTTTCTCCAGTTGAAGTCGCGCAATTAGTTTGGTGCAGTCTTTGCGACCACAGCAACAATCTGTTCGAAAGTCCATACGAATTTGTTCCATCATCTGTATGCATTCCATTCGTATTTTTCTAACAGACAACCACCATCGCAGTTCTTGAATACAAAACGCCGCAAGAAATGTAACACAAATCATGTCTTCTTCTTGTCGTTGTCAGGTTTGGTCTGTTTACGAGTCCAAATATCGGGGTTTCGTTCTTCGATAATGAATAGTGTTAGCAATATGCCGAGAAAGAGTGTCACAAACATCAATTAATGCAGTTTACGTTTTGCGCAGCGCTTATATATGCACATTTTGTAACGATCTGCATCGCAAACCATTTAAGTGTCTGTTGGGAAATTGTTACATTTCAAAACATGTATTTTCACCGCAGAAAATGGTCATCGTATGCTCGTCCGCAAATTTCGAAGTATGATCGCATCAAGTCACAAGCTGATGCAAAACAGTTGTGGGAAATAGTATCGAAGCATTTGAGCATCACATCAACTGAAAAGCCCAAAGTTAAGAGGTTCTATAAGTTTAAATCTGACACGTTTCAACCGGGTTGGTCAAATTCTTGTTTCGAGCCAAGACCTGAGTTCAAGTATGAAATTAAACTAACGTGCTTTGGAATCACAGTTCACCTTAGCGTGTACTTATATCTTGTTGAAGATGTTGTTGGAAACGTCGACGACGATAATTATGGCGATGTCGATCTAATAGTAAGGGATACACTAGATGAAACGAAACTGCTTTTCAGTATTGCTGATCGAGATGGCGAGACTGAAAAGAAATATGATTTACTGAAATCCAACGGCTGTGCTATGTGTAAGGAAATCATCGATATGATTGGTATCAAAGACATTTTCGATAAAAACGATTTGTTTGTAGAGTTGGAATCAAATTTATTGTTTAGTTTACAGAGCGACCGTGAATGTGATGATTGTATATATGAAATATATGAATAAAACAACCAAAAACGTATTTTTCTGTTTTCTACTTTTTATTCAACAAACATGCTTACAATAATCAACAAATGCATTCCATTTACCAGGTTGTTTTTCAACCCAGTCATTTAGTCTATACTTTCGAAAAACGTCTTGAATCTTGACCAGGTGGTAGAAGCCTTCAAGGTTGTATTTCGATCGTTCATGCACGACGGCAACAAACAAAACAAATGCAGTCACAAACACATCCCAGCTCAAACCACTGTTCAGCTTTTGTTCAAGCAATTCGGCGAAATAGTCTTTATCGACACAAGAGTTTATCAAGTCATATTTCGTAAAAACATGCATCGTTACCGTTCTATTTACAAGCAAAACCACACATTCAACAATGTCACAAAGAGTGTCATTTGAGTCCTCAAACTGCTTGCATTCCAAGTAATTTGCTACCATCGCAGCCACAAACTCACAGCTGAACATTTTTTACGTTATGACAACTACTGACTTTGCGTGAATGGTTTTATACTCGAGTTAGGCGCTTGTTATTTGAACTGTTGTAGTAGTTTGTAAACGTCTAGATTGAAATCCTTGCAACACATACGCAATAACTATAACTATAACCAAAGAAACAACCACAAATGTTAGTGCAATAAATAAGACCCAAAAGCTGTTTATTTTGGAATCATCGTCACTCGGTGAATCCAGTCCCATACCAGGAATTCTAATCTGACACAGAGTTCGTTTTGTTGTACAATCTTCATACGAAATAGATTTTTCATTCACGTCGATATACAAGCACGTATTGTTCTCATCATATGACACTCGCGAATAGACTATCGCGTAATCGTTTAATTCGAGCGTTTCGTTCAGACTGTCAATTTTGAACATCAAATTTTGAGATATTGCATTCACCTTCGGGTCGTGCGTTCTGTTAATCAGATAGTCAAAAGCGTTTTGAAACTCTTCTTCTGTTTGCAGCACTGCTGGTAAGCACTGGCCATCTTCATTCACCACGAAACAAGTTTTAGGAGATGTGATCGACGCTGCTGCGTTTTCGTCAAATGAACATGTCTTGTACGCACGCGGATTGAAAGGTGACACAGTCACAAACTCTCCTCGATCCGCTTTTAACAGCGCTACGTTAGCCGTTTCGCATGAAATGCCCAAATATTTTCGTTTGAACAAATGAACGCATTGAGCAGGCCTATCTTTGTTGTTGAACAGCGCTATCTTGATAGAACCTTGAATGTTGTTCAAAATAAATTCGTTGCTTACTTGAGTGAAAACCGTTTTTAGATGAATGTTTTTATGTCCAAAAATGACCACATCGTATGCATTATAGTCGGTGCTGTTTACAGTTTTACGTACATTGACGTTCGTTGAAAACTGGTTTCCAACTTTGAACTGTTGCTCAATACTGATAAAGTAGCAAGATCCATCATATATTTTACCAATACTTTTAGTCGGATCACACACATTGCAATAACAGTTTTGTAAACCGTAAGAAGAAACGCTTTGAACTGTTGTGTCTGCGCGGACAACAATGAAAAAACACAAAATGATAAACGCCCGCATGCTTGGCTCAGAACATCAAGAATGACAAGATCCGTTTGTTTAAGTGTGTTTTATATTTATTTTAGTTCTTATGATCTTTTTATTACGTACGACATAAATCCTATTATTCCAAAAACGATTGCAAACACGACTAGAATGCAAAACACAACGTCGACAGATCCTTTTTCGCCATGTTCGTTAGCCTTTGTGGTTGTTGAGCCATTGGTGGTGATATTACCACTCGTTATGTTATCGATTTCACTGTAGTTCTGTTGTGTGCTAGTTTTGTTTGCAACTCTCGATGTGGTTGTTGAAGAAACACTTTGAACTGTTGTGCCTGCGCGGACAACAATGAAAAAACACAAAATGATAAACGACCGCATGGTTGGCTTAGAACATCAAGAATGACAAGATCCGTTTGTATAAGTGTGTTTTATATTTATTTTAGTTCCTGTGTTTTTTTTATAACGTTATACACAAATCCTATTAGTCCAAGAACGATTGCAAACACGGCTAGAATGCAAAACACAACTTCGATTATAACAAGGACAGATCCTGTTTCGCTATTTTCGTTAGCCTTTGTGGTTGTTGAGCCATTATTTGTGATATTACCACTCGTTATGTTATGGATTTCACTGTAGTTTTGTTGTGTGCTAGTTTCGTTTGCAACTATCGATGTGCCAAGATCGCTATTTTCTTCAACCTTTGAGGTTGTTGAACCATCGCTAAGGGCATTGACAACTGATGTGTTATGTTTTTTACTTAATGTTTTAGTGGTATTTTCGTGTGCAACTCTCAGTGTTGCTTGCGTGCTTTTTTTGTTAACCTTTGTGGTTGTCCAACCATTGTTAGGGATAAAAGCAAGCGTTGTGTTTTCCATTTCGCTGTTTGTGTGTGTGTCAATTTCGTTTGAAACTGTCGATGTGACGAGCTCATTATCGGTACTGCGTTTTTCGATGTCTGCAACATGATTAGATGTATTGTCTGGTACCAAGAACCGCGATAGAGAATCAGTAGCTAGCATCCTACCTATATTCGCGGTCAAAATCAAAAAGAGTTTGCCTTTGATTTGGAAACAAAACCTGTCCCTGTGATTATCAATGGTCAAATAATTGTCTTTCACGCCCAAATTTTGATTTATGACTTTTCGTATGGCCTCGAGAATATCATATTGCGTTGTGTACGTTCTCTCAGGAATATATACAATTTTGCGTAACTTTTCTAGCGCATCATCATAGGAAACGATCGAGAATTCACCATTGTATATACCCAGATCGCGCTCTGGCGATTTTTTGAAGCAGTTATCGTTACAGCTACATAGAGACACAAACAAGACAAATAGTATGAAACGCAACATTGCTGGTTTTTATTTCATTCATCTAACAAAACACATGTAATAGCTATATAACAAAAAATTTGCACACAACAGACTACAACACAAAATCTGCAGGAATGTACAAAACGAGGCCGTTTGTCAGCAATTCCTTCGACACACAAAATGCGACAAAGTTCGGTGGGATGTGAATGTTGGGAATGCATGTTCTAACCGCTTGAGAGAGCATATCTTCGTGTTCTTCGTTTTGACACTGATTGATGAAGTAAACTTTACATGGGTCTTCTTCGGGCAACATATCGCTTACGGGCATCGGGTTTTCTTGTACCTCTTGTTCTGGGGTGAACGTTTCCACGATTTCTTCTTTCACGACTGCCAAATCGACCGGCATACTGATTATCTCGTTTTGCTCCGAACACGCCTTCTTATCAGAACAAGGCAAGTCATTCCATGTTTGTTCTTGTGTTTTGCAAAGCATCTTTTTGGGGAGACTGGACTGATCCTTTGAATGTTCAGCAAATTTGCGTTTACGATTAGGAATAGCATTGACTAATCTACCTTTTCCCCCATCGATCAGCTCCGTTTCAATGTGAAGACTGTTGATGTGCTTGCGGTACAAAGGATGCATCACAAACAAAACCTCTAACGCCTGACACAAATTTGTATTTGGATATCCATATTTTGGTTGTAGTGAGTATACGTTAGCATTCATCTCTCTCATTTCGATGCCAGTTTGCAACGCCTCGTATATTTCACCACAGCTTCTCACAATTTTCAGACCTATTGTGAGCTCTTTCTGTGTACTGACAAGCTGAAAGTTTTTACTCGGTAGCACTCCTTTTTTCACCAATATTTCCACGATATCGTTTTCCGTACAATCGAGTAATGTCATGACTGCTCGAAAGTAGGTGTTCAGCTTCAATCGTATCTGAGTCCTTTCCAAAGAAAGACAAGTCGATTTCACAGAATAAACTTTGCTGAACTCCTCGATTCCATGCAACTCCAACACTGGTATTATGCATATCGGCAGTCTGTAGTTTAACGTGGGATTCGACTGCATGTATCTACCCTTCTTTATGCGCTCGTTAAGAGTTGCGAAATGTTCTGGTACTAATGTTTTCAATATTTTGAAGTAGCACATATCAATCTTTTCATCGGCAACAGAAAACATCAAGTCAACATATCGTTCAAACGCAGCTAGTGTCGGTTCATCGAGAAACACATGGTCCAGCGTTGGCTTGTAGTTCAAGTAGTCATACGGACTGTTCGTTATCGACGTAAAACGCAGTCCCTCGACATCTGTGAAAGGACATGTAACGCTAAACATGTACTTCTTCTGGTGACCATTCGCATTGAAATTTCTTTTCTCGCGAATGAATTTTTCGCACAATGTTTGGACGAACATGTTGTCGCTTCGGTTGTCAGATTGTCAATGAGACGCATTGAATAAGTTGCATGGCTTTATATACAACCCGTCATGTTACAAAGTTAGTGGTATAAGCTTGAAAAAGTAGGTTTTGAAAACAGATATGGCTCGTTGCATCGAACGGAAAGGCGAAAGCAAATTGCATGCACTCATCAAATCAAACCAACCCGAGTTGTTAGCAACACACATTAATCAAAACTTTGATTTTGATTCATCGTGTTACATTGTTATCAACGAAAAACATGTTTTGCCTGTTGATTTCACACAAACAGACCTAGAACAAGTTGTCATTCATATATCTAAACCTGAATACATACAGTTTGTGAAGCTCAGGTTTACTGGTTCTCAAAGCAATGGGTCTGATTTTCTGCTTTGCGAACAAACCGATTACGAAGATAACTACGGCAATGAGGTTCATCAGTGTCACCTTTATTTTTCAAGAACATGTACCAAAGATATGGCAGCTACGAGCTATTACTTGACACAAGCCTTAAGTATGATTGGAGTACTAACATTTTCAAAGAATACGCATGACAAACTGGCTTCGTGTCTAATCAAACGTTATGGTCAAACACTCGTACCCAAATGCACTACTGATTTTTGGAACAAACAACTTGACTCATTTCGCATGAGAAGCATTCTTGAGGTCTCGCAGCAAGATGACTCAGCGACACTTCGTGAGGAAATTGAGCGTTTGATGCAATCAAAGTACAACTTCGTTTCTTGTGAATACAATACGGCCAACAAAAACCTAAATATTCTGTATACTGAAACAAGTAACAACAGCTTTGGGTTAGTGGTTGTCAAAGAGTCGCTGCAAATAAAAGGCGCTACATGACTGGTAGATCAAATCATTCTTGATCTAACCTTCAAAGCGATAACATGTCTGTGCCAGCAACTACATTCCGGGTTCCAAAAACTGAGGACTGGGATATGGAGATTAGGCTGTCTGAGATAAAAAGTATGTTGTTAAGAATTTCATATGTTAGTGTTGGAGGTTTGATTGTAAACGTTGAATGCTGTAACTAACTTTTGCTTGTTCTGTTTCAGAAACCGTCACTCCAAAAACTGAGGACTGGGATGCCGAAATTGCGGTGGCGAAACGTCCTCCATTCTTTCTCAGCGTGGGCAAAATAACACG
>NW_026273455.1:0-45633 GCF_020536995.1 Dreissena polymorpha | reverse complement strand
AGAAAGAAAAATCAAATGTGTGTTTAGTGCTGAAACAGTGCCTTAGTTATGGGTCTAAACGCCTTCGATTGCAAGAGTTATTCATATGCAACCACCTACAAACACTTGCAAAGTACATGCAAGAAATCTGTAGAGCAGGTTGCAACGGTAAACCTGCAAGTACCTTGACTGTGTTATTATAACAACGGTGACATTTTGAAAAACAGGAAAGGAATGGACATTGAAATGTTCTCATGCATTCAAAAAATTCCACATGCTTGCGCTTACATTTGGTTAATCATTTTGGCTACAGTAACTGCAGTGTCTTGTTTTCAGGGAACCAAAATAGTTGTTGTAGTAATTGTATGGCTGGTTAAATGACTGAGAGATGCCAATTAGAACCATTTTCACTCTGAACCATGAAAGAATTTATTCACAACTATGTTTAAAGTACTTGTTTGTTTTTATTCACTATTACATACATTATATAAACATGCAATTTAAAGTATATAATAAGAACAGGGACTATACAAACAGGTATGTATAGGTCCCTGCTAGAATTGGGCAACATCTTTCAATCAAGTACATGCTATGTTTTATCCTTAAACATGACACAGTTGCTTGACCTTTCACATTTGATCAATCCAAAATTAATTAACTTGAAATTGAATAAGAAATACCAGATGTTTCCTGGTCACGTTTTGTGAAAATAGTCTAAAAAAGATGTATTTTAATGCGAAAGACAATGTCATGTTAAGTGGAGTATTTAAAAACTATAAAAAAAATTGACGGATTTCACATTTTAATGTGGTTTTTTTGCAATCAGGTCAATATCAAGGTTTTATAGTGTATTCTAATGTTTATGTTGGGTACTTATCAGTTCTGATTATGATGACTTCCTTAATGCATACATATGTGTTACACTATGTGTAGTCCAACTAATTTAAGTAAAAGTGGACAATGTTATTCCATTTTGCATCTATCAATATCGCTACTTCTTTATCCATTGTAAGAAAATAAATGCCTGGTAAAAACATGATATTTATATTTAATATCTTTGCAATTTTATATTGCATATTATATAAGAAATGCTATTATCACACTATATGTATATTGAAAATCGTTACAATAACAATAAACAGCTCTATGCAACAGGATTTTTGCTTGTTTTACTCATAAATGTAGCACTATATTTTGACATTTTTCTGATAATATTTTAAATATATACTGGTATGTGCTTCTAGAATGATTAAATATAATATAAAAATTAACATCTCTTAAAGTAGAACAGTTTTATAGTGCTTTCTTTCTGTATTATTTAAGTTTTAATTACCATACTTTTTGGGCTTAAATGAAGATAACCATCAAAGCGCAATGTATGTCTATATTGTTCCAATGAATCAATAAATGCAAACGGTACATATAAATGTTACTTATTCACAATTATCACAGAAATCATTACTTACAAAAATATACACCGGCAATTGTGTGTAAGATTAAATACAGGACTTACATCATCAAGAAACTCATAAATGTTGAAATGATATTCACTTTGTGTTAAAACTTCAATGATTAAAATTTCCAGTATCCGAGATCATACTTAGATTTAAATGTTTCAACAGTACATAAAAAAATAAGTTTTTTACAAAGGAACAAATATTAATGTTTATTTCATAAACGTAATTAATACCTTTAAATTTGTGAGTACCTGGGCTGGTTTTCTAGAATCTTCTAACATAAATCTAAAACTAAATTTGACTTAGATGGACATTTTATATCAATTTACTGTGCCAAATTCAACAATTTATGCTCTCAAAATGAAAAATTTACTTCACTGCATAGAATATTATTTACAGTTGCACAAACAATGCCAGAATCATGTACATTGATATGAAAAGAATTGGTGATTTTCTTAGACAAAACTGTTAATTACATATTCAGAATGTATTATTGTAATATTCATTCGTTTTTTAGTACCAAAGCGCGTTTCTCTTACTTTATTATTATAGTAATTGCATATTTTATCATTTTGACTGCATTTATAAACTGTATCTTTTTTGAGTATCTACAAAATCAAATTTAACAATTAGTTTTGATGTAAAATCAGTTTTTATATGCAAGTGTCTATTTCACTTTCAAATTATAACAGCATATTATACATTATTGAAAAGATTATTCCAAGCTTGATGTCATATTCCAACTTTGCATTGTGTATTAAATTGAACATTGTATTGAACTGTATGGGAAGCTATATTGATTAAGTAATGTATCTATCTATCTATCTATATATGTCTAACTCCCCTTTCGGGTATTATCGACAGGTGTGTTGTATTATACAAAATGCATTATTTCTACCACAAGTATACCATATAAGGCCTATTGCTACTAATTAGGGTACTGTATAAATTTTATTCACTATTATTTATATTAAATTCAAGTTTTTAAGGCTTCATCTCCATTCGTTAGATACTGATGGGAAGCAAACAGCATAAAACCAGAACAGACTGTGAGTTACTCGCAAGCAGTTAAAAAACAATAGATTATCTGCCTTAAATCTGAGATGATATGGTGATGTATGGAATTTCTCTTGAAGATAATGTGTCCCGTAATTGTAAAATTTATAAGAGGTTGATATTAATTTTGTAAAGAACAAAGAAATGACTGTGTATTTAAAATGCAGTTGTTGTTTTTTTTACAAATATTTATTGGTTTATTTATTCTATTATTCTCTGATATTTTTTTATGTAATACTCTCACAACCAAGTTTAACAATACATGTACTAATGTAGTCTATTCGGGTAAATGGACTTGTTACACGCTTTAAGTTTCATTCTGGGGTTCTTATAGATTCTGTCTGGATTTTCCACTAAACAATAGTGGACAGAGGGCTGATTAATTTGTTATTAGAAACCCAAATGTCATAACAAAATCAGTAATTTAAATTCCCTTTGTAAATTTTCTCTTAGAGTTTAGAAAATATTAAATATTTATACTACAATAAGCTGTTTTCTTCCATAGTATTGCTTTTTACATTGCATGGGCGGCTTTCTTAAAAGTTTATGCATAGTTCACAAAATATTGCATTAATAATTTAACTTCGATATTTCTAAATACCTTTAAACTAAATAAGTAACTCGGTTTGCAACATTAATTAACTCAAAAGATTTAAAGGAAAACTAAAAGAACAATAGCAACTATTTTTCTAAGTTAACTCATATATTTTAAACGTGTTCACATTTTATTCTCGGATCAGTGCAAATATCACATGTCAGTTTAACGTACTAGTAAGAATGCATTTGTATCAAAAGAAAGTACATGTAGTCAAGTGTGTTTTTTAGTTTCATTTGTGCTGCTACAAAATCATTGACAAATTTTGTTCTGAGGAGTACTCAGTAATATGAAAATGTTATGTCATTGTAGCTAAATGAACATGTACGCTATTTTTATATAAATTTGATTAAACAATATCATAGTAGGGGTTGCAGTGCTCCAGCTAGGCCTAAATCGAAGGGCGCCGAGCCTTACCCTCCCGAACCTCCGCCCTGCCCCCCCCCCCATCCCCCCCCCAAACAAATAAATTTTATTTTTATTTTTTTTACATATGATTATTCATAAATCTCTTATTACATTGTTATTACTTTAATCCTCATTGTAGACATTATATTTGAATGGTTTAATATTAATGGGAATAATACAATTATTTATAACATATAAATTAACACGCAATAGGAAGCATTTCAGAAACACCCGCGCGCTCGTACGTGCCCTTTTCACAAAATACTGCGCGTCGAAAGTGCCCTTTTGACAAAATACTGCGCGTCGAAAGTGCCCTTTTGATTAATAAGCCCCACTGCCCTTTTCAAATCCTAGCTGGATTACTGGGGTTGTATTATTGGATAAACCAACTTTTTGACACCACTAATATTGAGCTGATTTTTTTAATGGGCAATATTTGGTTCCAAAGAAGACCTGTAAAAATTACCTAAATTCTTTGCTTTTTTTCATAAGAATAATTGAGATGCACTGAATTACAGTATCTTAACTAATTCACTTCCAAGTTAAACCAATCTGGTTGGACAGGGACATTAAATTTCAACTCTTGTGTCGTCCAGCTCGGCCATAGGGTTGTCTAAGAAGCTTACAAAACATAATAATTGCCCAAACAATTTTAAAATGTGTGTTAATTTATGAAAATGTAATGAATACTTAAAAAAACAAAGTTGAAACACATGATATTATGTTAGTTTTACAACATACGATGACCACGGACTTGTACTTTTGACCAGACAATTAGAATACTTGAGATGGTTGAATGGCAAGTCTTGGAAACTGGCCATGAAAAGTTAATGTGCATCTAGCTGTGTTGACAAAAAGTATTAACAATATGGATAAATGCTTACCACAAACTTGCTCCAAGAAACTTGACTTCGAAGATGATTGTGTGTGTTTTATGTCTTAAGCACTATAGCTATGAAACACAAATCTGTATTGTTACTTTCATAGAAATACTGCTGACGACAACTCGAACCATGGTTAGAAGTTAAAAAACAAAGTTATAGCTATTAAAAGGTGCCGCTACTACAGAACTTAGATATCCAAATTGTCCTTGTTCCTCTCCAATTCAGGACAGAGCGTTCATAACTTTGGTCTTAAATCGAGGCAATCTATAGCCTAACTGCACTGCATACTTTATGTATCGCGTTCCTAAGTATTGGGCATGATTTGCACTTTGTTTTCCTTTAATTGACAACTGTCGATGGGCGCGGCCATTTTGCTTGAAAGAAGTCCGAAAACAAAATGGCGCCCACGTTATACCAGAGGCTTCCTTATGCAATAAAAAGCCGGTTGGATCCAGAGTGGGGGTATTTACTAAACATGTACAATATTCACTTGCTTACAATGACATAAACATTCGGTTTAATTTTAATGAGCAAGACATTCAATTCAAATCTTAATCGTAAAATTGTTTCACTTGGAATTGAATTTGGCTGCATCATTATATCAATATATAAAAAAACATTTTGCAATATATTACGTAGTAATACTAGCGATGTTTTAGCAATAAACACTAAATGCGTGTCTCTTTGATTTATTGCACGTAGCTTTGTTGCTACAAACTTCATTTGTTGATGATTGCAATAATTTATGCGGTACCATTTGTGTCAAAAGTACAAATACGCCAACAGCTAAAAATAGATATCACCGTGGTGTGTCACCGCGTTAACAATTTTGTCACCACGATGATATCTTTTTTGTCACTGCGGTAACAATTTTGTCACAGCGTTGACAAATAATGACTGTTGGTATATTCTTATGCCTGCTGTTTCATTTATTTGTTTGGCTCAGTTTTCAACCAATCATTTTCCCAGTGACAAACCGACTCTCATATATCAAAATCATGTCAAACTTTATTTTTTTACGAGTGTGGTCTACAAATGTATTATTGTTCATACAATGATCTTGAAAACAAAAACACAAACAAAATAATAAATAAAAGACAACGGAAAATGATAAGGTTTCCTAAATTGTCACCTAGATTACATTTTTTATAAAGTTATAGTTATATAAACATAAAGTGACAATTTATAAGTTACTACAAATAAGCTTCCATTAAAATATTCGCCGATTTTCCGTTTTGCAAGACGTTATTTCATTTGTCAATTTAGTTTAGCTCTTATCAAGCTCTTTGGGTCAGACAAAGTATCACCGCAGTTACAAATATATCACCGCAGTGATAAATTTATTACAGCAGTGACACAATTGTCACCGCGGTGACAATTATGTCACCGCGGTGATATTTATTTTTAGCTGTTGGCGTTTATGTACTTTTGACCCAAAGGGTACGTCATAATAATTCAAACCAAACGTCTGTTGTTGTAATATTCGAAAGACTAGGTGACGGTTCGTTTACTATGGTATAATTATGTTTCCAATTGGGTTTATCACGGATAAAATTACCTTGCATACAAACCGAAAGTGAAGCAAATTCATGAACGTGATTAAAATAGCGGTACCAAAAAAAGGCCAAATCCCACATAACGAATGAAACAGATGCGTAAGTACAGATATGTAAGTAAAGTAAGGAGAGTTGTACAATTAAGCTGATACAGCCGATTGACAGTTTTCGAAATATGTCCCATTTAATATATAATATGTTACCAAACATCGGATATAGAAAATCAATAATAAGACTGGGACTGCTTTGCCTGTAGAGCCTTTGTATAATAAACAGCTCGGGACAATAAAAAAAAAACATTTAAACTTTTTATCCCATCTATGTGTTCAGCTGGAATGTCTGAACAAGCGAATAGCCTTAATATGCATATATTTGCCTCTCATGCGTTTCTTTTTCATATCGTTTCTCTTTTGCTGGAAAGATATATGTGCTGATACAAAGAATATGTGGTGCAAATGTTTAAAATAAAACGACAAACTTTACCTTACAAGCTCATAAAAATGGAATAGACAAACTTAATAAACAGGCAGACATCCATTAACAGATAGACAAAAACAGACCGGTACTGCTATACATTTAGACGAATGATCAGTACAAACAAATATGAACATACATGTTCAAAGAGAAACAGGACGGTCTTAGTAAAATATTTTTTTCCGATACATAAATTTATTTCCCCTCAGATTTAGCTCTACCTTTTCTTTACATGTGAATACAAATATGCATGTCAGTGCACTTTTTAGCAAAACGTACATGTTTTCCCATCACAGAGGCTGATTAAGGATTAAATGTATTCATTTTAATGCAATAATTGTATTGGACACATTACATGTTGGAAACAAGAATAATGTGACAGTATTTTTTTAAACGATATCTTGGAATCACTTCATACGGATACACTCCCTTTAATCCTTATGTAAATTCCAAAAGTCAAATCATGTTGCTGAGTGTTTAGAAAGGAACCTAAAACCAACGAGTGTGTTGATGTTTCCTGAGTTTATATCTCCTCTGCTTATGGTGAGCCTTTGTGCTTCCCACGATATTTCTCCTCCTTATCTTCGCAGATTAAATCGATATAAATAAACACGAGATTTCTAAAATAATCTTTATGAGAAAGAAAAGTCAAGGATAGACAAAAATATAATATCAACTATTAAAAATGACATTCTAAATTAATCATAAAATAAATAATACAAATTGTATTAAAGGCTCATATAAGGTGACAAATCCAATTATTATGCATAAAGACTGGCCTATTTTTTTACCGGATTTCAGTTACTCTTGGATAAAAAATGATAATAACACAGCTTAGGCGCAACGTTGTCAAGAAGTATGGAAAATATACCCGTTTCATAATTGGAAGAATATATACAACTTTGCAACTAACGTGGTGTGTAGCCTCAAAGTGGAGACGTATGCTAAAAAATAGTTGAAAGAAAATTCTATTTAAATTCTATTTTAAACAACTTTTAACCAGCAGAAAGTAAGGTATTAGATCAATACAAACGTTTTAACCATTTAGAAGAGACCTACTTGGTGAGTGATACCGGAAAACGTTGAAATCAACGATATATTTTTGGTGACCTAAGTCACCGGAGCGTGGCTCTTCCCCGAGTAAACAGTGATGTAAATAAACTGATTGTTTGTAAACACAATTGACTTGGAGGACACTGTATTTTGAGCTCAAAACAAGTTGTATTGCTCATTTTTTATGGTAATGTCCAATAGCATATATACATTGTTTTTTGATAACCTTCATAAATAAAATATGCAAAATCTATTTAAAAATCGGTAATAATTACGGATCGTCACCTTTTATGAGCCTTTAAGCCTTTACATATGATTGAAAAACGAAGTCAATTTCTTTATGGCATTAATAATTCGAGCATACCATGTAATAAAAAAATTAATTACAACTTCCAATGAGCTGATGAAAATATAGTAGTGTCAAGTATTGATTCGACCTGGAAAACCAGGGGTCAGTCAATTTGTGCCAACTCTACCCCATGTGCTTTGCATTTGTGTCAAACAAGATTCTAACCTTCATTAATACGAAAAAATAAACACAAACAGTTTAACCGTATGTTAAATAACGATTTGTGTACATTGTTAATCAATCAATTTTGTTTAATCAGAACAGTCGATGTTTTCCTTTCTATATCGTTTATAACCAACGTGCTCCTGTACCTGTTCTCCAATGTTCTCCGGATAACCTTATGCCTTAAATTTCCAGAGTTATGAGACACCTGTGTTGTTAATATTGTTTCGGACATAGTAACACGCATAAACATTTAATTCAAACTGACGATGCTGTTTTATTTTTTGTTTGTTTCAGGAGGGTGGTGGTAGTGGTGGTATTAGACCTCATTCTGTGGATAAGATATGATAGTTCCGTCAGTAATAGTATTACATATATTGCACTTTTAAATCATATGTGTTTTTTGCTTCTTAATTTGTATATATGTATATGTATGTATGTATATATACATACATACATATACATATATATTTATATACATACATATACATATATATTTATATACATGTATATATATATATATATTATATATATATATATATATATATATATATATATATAATATATATATATATATATATATATATATATATATATATAGATATATATTACTTTGAAACACGATGTTAAATATGTTTATTTTTTCTTTCTTAGAAGTTTACTCTTACACAGAGGTACACGTAAACTTCAGATTACTGATAGCTAAAATGATCTGTCCTTGCATTTAGTTATTGACATATTACACTCCTGCATTTTAACAATGCGCGGTACACCAAGTTGAATCAATGCAGCGAAGTTATGATACTTTATCTTTTTAGAGCAGACAAAAATTGTTTATCTAACCGATGAAAATGTAAATACTGGAAAGACATCATGCCATTGAATAAGTGCGTAATCAAATAGTTCAGATCAATACCAGTCCATACCATTCAACTATAAAGATCGAGGTATTGATCGGCGCTTTTTGGATTATTTGTGTTTTGTCCTAGCTCAAAAAACTCTATACTAAGTTAGAATGGCATTGAACTTAATTCCTGAAGTAAATTAAACCTCCAATCGATGAATGTATTTTCCGTAGTGGAATCAAGTTACATCAATTACAAATATCTACTAAATCAGTTTCTGTACAACTTGTGAAATTCATACATAAATACTACCACGTATTAACAAAGGACACAGTATAGCGGGTAATTTTTTCCATAGACACACACATATCAAATGTATAAATCAATATTTCATTACTACAACAATTCATACAGCTATTGAATGAAAACATTACATTTAAAAAGAAGTACAATATCAACTAGAATACAAATTGAAATGGTCTTGAAACTACTTTTTTTTACAGAAAACACTTCTTAATAAACCCGGGATGTGATTAATCAAATCAAATCACATAAACAAACACTCACTATCTAGTGTTCATAACGTATAAAGAGACGATCACACGTTATTTAACAATATCAAACTTAATATGATAACGATAAAACATCTTAATAATTGAGAAATAATGTGCCTAATCAAAGAGTATGTTGCTTAAATGTGTAAGTGAAAGTATTAACATGCCATATACGTGTGTGCGTATGTATGTTGCAAAACAGAATTTCTATTTATAGACTTCCTAACGATTGTGAAAACTTATTAATCAGACGGAATAAGTTATCTCCCATTATACGATAAATTATTATATTACTTTTTTAATGACTAAATTGATCCGCTTGACTTCTCATTGATTGCGAAATCTTTGAACACAAACATATTGAATTTGCATGTAGAAGAGCGTTAACTGAGTACAGACAGAACTCCGATTGAGTTGGATATATATCAAAATTAAATAAAAATGAAACATGTTAGTTGTACTTGTATGCACCATTTATGGAATTATGTAAATTATAGCGAGTGCTTAATATTCACGCATTTCTCTGAAATTCGCATTTAAGACAAAAAAGGCAATAGCTTGTTGCTTGGTCGAATGATTTGTTCTTAGCCTTACGTCCACGTTGACAAAAATAATTGATTATGTTTTAGCTAAAGGTGTTTATGCCCGTGTATCTAGTTTTGTTAAATTGAAGTATAAACGACGTTAATACGATAACCAAAACACCCTAATAGCTGGCGTTTTGTTAACAGTGAGCACCATAACTCTTGCTTATAATTCACTTCTCATCGACTGTATATTTGTACACAAATAAAGAAATGTTTACGATTGATTTGGGAACGCCCAGAGATTTGTAGAAGCATAGTTTGCCTTAGTATTGCCACAGGTGGAAGTAACGTACCCTCGATAGTATATGGGCCCAGGAGCCCAATATATTCTACTAAATATATAAAATCATGTTTAATAAGAGAACAAAATGACAAAGAGCCATGAAACAAATCCCCACCCTCTGATATTTGAATCATGACAAGGTCATTATCTAGAAATTATCATAGACCTGTCTTCGCGGACCGCAACAATGTCAAAAATAGCTGTCATCCAAAGCATCTCTTAATCCTCTAATGGACAATTGGACAACCTTTCAAAGAAATCTGTCCAGCCGTTAACTCACATTCGGCCGATAACCAAGCAATATTTCGAGCCCGTTTGTCTATGAGTATAAATCTTGGACATACTTTCAAACAATATTTTTGAATTTTCTCCCCTTAATCGATAGCTCGCGTCCTATTCCTTTAAAACAACGAGGCATGCCACATAATGCATGCATATGCTACCACTTACCCCTAAAAACTAACATATATTTCGTCCTCTAACTTTGATGTGTGCAGATATTACAACTTAATTTTTCATTTTTATATAATAACTATCACGGCTATTAAGTGTAATGTAAACAAAGACGTATACATGTCAATATAAATGTAGATTTAATACCCAGCGACCAGATTTATCTTTGCCAATGATGACATGGAAATTTAAGCATTACAAATCCCAGTATTGAGTCATTTTTTTCATTCACATGAATCAGAAAATGAGACGCCAGACAGTATATCATGTAATGATTTTATATTCTTACTCGCTACTTTAAAGGGAACTTTTCACAGATTTTAGCATGTACTGAAGTTTTTCATTAAATACTTTATATTGTAAACATTGGATCTTAGAAGCTCCAGTAACAAACAAGAATACAATTTAAGAAAGAAAAAAGTCACCCTCGACTGGACTCGAACCACTGATCCGGGAGTAAAAGTAAATCGCTAAGACTGAGATGGCCATCCATTCTCATACAATAAGTGATGTATTTAATACTTTATATAAGCAATGCTCGTAGTATGACATGATATAACGACAACAACAGCGACCTCCAAATAATTTAATCGTTTCGCGTTGCAACGCTTTATAATTTTCAGGTGTTTAAATCTTCAAAAGATTAATATAATGGCTATTTTAGGGCATGGTACATGTTGAGTAATACTATTTCCTCACAAATATCATAACTGCAAAGAAAATCTGTGAATCTGAAACGTTGTTTTTATGTTGTCAATTTACCAAAACGTAAAAAAGCCCCTTTTACAAAAAGCACCCACTAAACCCATAAAATCATTAACACTGGGATCAACGCCTTTTACGGTAAATACGAAAATTGGGGTTTAAACCTGTTTTAGGGCTAGCAAAACCAGAATTATTTGTGAATATTAAAACTAGTATATTTAACATACCGTCGATAAATCTACATTGCCAACTTATTATAGAATTTATCATTTCAGGTTTATAATTCTATTTTAATGAATGATTGTTTTAACTATATATTCGTCACAAACTTCATAAGGTAGTGTTTCTATTCATGTTTATAAACTATATAAATGCTTCTGAAATACCTACGTCCATATAATATATTATTATACACTGTTAAATTCTGCATTAAAATATTCCGCTTAACAAGAACACATCCACGACGGTCTCACGTTCAATGTCAAACTGTTATTGCGAAACATGGATTGACTAAGAATGGTCGTAATCAAAATACTGTTCAAGAATGCAAGTATGTAGTGCATGGTGTAAGTTAAAGACGAACTAGTTTACAAACGGAAACGTACACATGCTTACCAATCAATACCAAAAATTCTGAGTGCAATCCATATAAATGGAAAAAGTAGAACAGCAGATAAAGGGAGCATTGATAGAAAGCTTTTTTCTTACTTCAATGCACAAATTATTCTGCACACATGAGGAAAAAAGACACACACAATTCAAGCATAGGATCGATTCAAATGAGTCTACAATACTTTTATCCTCGGACTACCCATATCATATACACATTTTTAATTGAATAGGTGTAGGTCATTTTGTCAATACACCATTTTATTGTAAGCATTGACACAAGAATATGAGGCAAGTACTTAATGAACGATAACCTTAACGGAACAACCTTGACAAATGCGCATGACGCCATAGAAGTAAATTACATAATTGAAATTGCCCAAGAGATCTTGGACAGCAACACGAATGTCCTAAAAGTACTAAACTGTTATTAATACAGACACTGTACATACATGTTTAGCAAATTGTGATAATATTTTCATGAATCTGAGGATCATTAAACGTTCACATTAGAAGCTGTTGATAAGTCGCAAAATACTCAATATCAAATGATTGGGGTACATTTTGACGTTTGGGGAATAATTTGAAGATATCTTACCTATCAAATGGTAAATGTATGGGCTTATTTTCTTTTCCGATACCTTTTTAATTATGTATAAATACAAATATATATAAATAAATGTAATACTTTGAAAGTTCCAAGTTTGGACTTCATAGACTCAATTGTTAGTTGGCCACATTCTGTTTTTACTTACTAAATATCAAAGCTTCGTGCCTTGTTGTTTACTGAGCTATATGTCCATTAAACATATGTGATCTATGAGTCATAGTTGGCTTTGACACAACGGGCATGCTATGATTTTTATTTGTATAGTACGTCTAGGTAATTCTTCATTCCACATATGAAAGCGATGGGCTTAGCTGATCAGACGAGATTGTGTTCACGGTTTTCTGTGTTTAAAACTGGTGATATCCGGGTGGAGGCTAATTTTCACCTAAGAGACACAATTTCAATGCACTTTGTAGAATACCTTTAGATTATACCAACAACAAACCATGAATTGGCTTTGAATTTCAAACAAGGTGTTTTACAGATTTTACTATAAAAGTAAATGTAAAACTGGTGACACCTCGGTCGAGGCCCATTTTTGCACTTTGAGCATGACTCGTGTAGATGACCCTTCAACAATTTTACATACCAAATTTGAAAGTGTTGGGCTATGCGAGTTCAGAATTTAGTTTTCTTTAATTTAACTACATGCTAAACTGGTAATCCCTGGCGTTTAGCCACTTTTACCCGATGGACATTAATTTGAAAACATTTTGAAGATGGTTTCTCGATGATGCTACATAATAAATATAAAAGCCTCGAACTTTCGACTTTTTGGATTTTCGAACGGTCGAACTGACCATTATGCAAACGTTTGCAATCTTTTGGTTTGTTGTTATATTGTTTTTAATTTTCTTTTCCTTAGTTTACATTAACATGTGCATTCGTAAAAGGTAATATTTATATTAAAGATAATAATTTGAGTTTTCTATTGTGTCAATTACACACTTTGGAAAAAAAGATTTTACTTGTCTCGTCATTAAACAGATTCGAGATTTCGGCCTGCTTCTTGTTCTAAAGCAGTTGATACCGAGAAATTCAAACCAATATTGTGTGTGTGCATCGTTATAATTTAATAATTACGCACCACAGTCGCGCTTTAATTTGTATTAAGTGCCCTAAAAAACGCAAAAAAAAACGCAACAAAGACATTTGCCCGCATTTGTATTTGTACCGGTTAAGGCAAATTGTCGTCGTAAAGAATTTGTTTGGAGACGCGTTTATTGTGTTTACGCTATTACGCTATACCATGTGACTAAAGAGACTAATCGCGTAACTCAATTGTCACATCTTTTTTTTATATAATGTTCACGTGATGCAGAACACCCTTTGCATCGTAGATAAATCAGCGTAAAGTATTTTGTACTTTGATTTAAGCGCTTAATACACGGAAATTAATTTCTTCCCTAAGACAAGAACATAAAATGTTCATTAAAATGTTAATTTATAATTGTAATATTAATAAAACTAGACCCACTCTTAAAGCTGCAAAATCGTACCTGTCGTTGCACCGTCACGTTCTAAATAAAATAAACTATTTTGATGACTCGTGCAAAAGTAAAGAATGGGAACTATTGTTACCAATTGTCCAGTAGTTGGTATTTGTGATATGGGACATAAGAAGTATTGTATTGTTAACTGTTTCTTTAAAAAAAGTATTGTTTAATGTAAAAGCTTTTGACAGTTGAGCTTCTAAAATGTATTATAATATGCATATGTAACTTGTAAACTTTGTAAGGTATGGAGCGGGATGCCCACGACCCTCACATACCTAATGACGAGGACAATAAAATATATTGAACGGAAAAAAGACCAAAACAGTTTTATTTTCATTACATCACGTTTACATAGGAATACATATTTTTTAAGTCAACAACAAATTACATCTGCAAGCTGTCGATCGAGACTTTATATACACGTAGTTGTAAAATTGTTATGAATAACGAAGAATTAAACACCAATCAGTTGTTGTTTCTTAAATCTTTCTTGTAATCTGCGAACATCTACGATCAAACGAGAGATTGGCTTCGGACAGAACATGAAAACTGCGTATTGCTTCCGACGCTGCCCGAAGCCAATCTCGTAAATAAGCGGATATTGTCGCGGGAAATTCACATGGAATATTGTGAAACAAAGAACAAAACGTGTATTTTGTATCTCGTTAAATATATGTTACCAGGCTACATCTGGCGTTGAAATGTTGGCTCTTGCTAAATGGAACACTGTTTATTATTGGTTAACTTTATTTTACGAAATATTTACGAAATATTCGTTGATTCTGAGTATTTATGTGGCTTTATGTGGCTTCCAGATGTGTTCTCCTCTCGTGTTTTTATTAATTTTAAGTTTGAAACTTATCGTTAATACTACCGTCAGTTATCATGAAACTTTGTATTATCTACAATGGCATATATGTTTGAATCTATGTGCACTAACACTAACACAGTATAATAGGTTTGAAATTTGTAGTTGGCATTATAACAGGGGAATATGTATTCAATAATAATACAATCATACACGCAAGCTCAAATGTATATGCTGCCAAGACACATATGCGACTTTGAAGTGAGGTGCCTATTTGGCAGAGATAGTCGGACGTTATGATTAAGTGCTTATTTTACAAATGAGCGTATTAAATGTCTGCATAGCTCCGATCAAATCTGATATGATATGTAAGCTATTTATACACATACACAATATACGTGAGAAGAACAGAAAACTAATCTGTTTCTGTGCAACTCGGTCGCACAAATTATTGTTCAACTATGCAGCGTATTTAAGAGGTGCTTTTTTAAACACTTCCGCACGAGATAGGAATAACTTACAATGTAATGGGGAGATAGATGTTTGCTAATTTTAACAAGAGCGCCAAACAATCTTTCGAAAGATTGTATATACTTATTACGGTTTCTGTTGATAATTTGCAACACCTTTATGTCCGGGGAGTCTTACTCCAACTGAAACCAAATTTAAGATTTTGATCAGGTTAAGCCAGGCGTGTAAACTAAGTGAAAAATCCTTGCTGTAAGATTTTGATATAGCTGCCCCTGACATTTTCAAACAATTGTTTTCAGTCAATAACATTGAATAGCATCGACAAATCTTGATGAAACCTTGAGAACCTAAGTTAGGATTGGGGTGTTGTGCTGACATTAAATGTAGGTAGCTGGTAGGCTGTGCCATATTGGCATTTGCACCATTGTTCAAATTAAACAAAAAGTTAAAGCGTTGAAAACCTGGTCTCTATGCGTTGCCATGTTTCTTGTCATTTATTTATTGTACTAAAGCATAACATAGAAAGCAAATGTGTAGTGTCGATAATGTATTTCTCTTGCTCAATAACTAAACCGAACACAACCCAACTATGTCTCTGCAACATACATGCTGCATGTCTAATTGCAATATGAAAATAGTAAACTTATGCCAAGTGCCTCATACAGTTTCCCCATATATGCCTAAAACCCACTTTAACCAGACAAAGGAAAGCACTATATTATTTTGACTTGAAAAAAATTCATGCTCGATTGATTTTACGTTGTACTGGTCAACAAGCTACATAAAACGTTTCACTATTTTGGTATTGATATAAAAAATATGTTTACGCATATATAATTAACATTCATAATTCAGACTAGATGGTGCCCGATACTTTAACGACTTGAACGTTTGTGATGCAGAAAGAGATGTTGATACCCCACCCTGACGCATTGTTTTGTATGACAATTCGTGACATAAATATCGATCATACATAAATCCCACCAAAAAGCTTCAATATCCTATGTTTCGTGTTTGTGTAATAATTATCTGTCAAACGTTTTCAGCATTCACTTTGATGTACTGGCAGTTTAGACAAAAAAAAAACAGCCGAAATAAATCTGTATTGGCACAGAGTCATTATGCATTTTTTTAGATATAAAATTCAATGAAAGAAAAGAAGTTCCAATAATGTTCGATACATTCAATAAACGTATTAATGTCTTTGTTAAATTTTCACTTTTAAGTTTAGATTCAAAATAAACACTTAAAACTCGAACATAATAAGATATGTTTTTTACTGTAATTACGGATTGTCAATTTAAGCAAAACAAATGGTCTTAAAATCATCGTCGATATAGAGGCGCGAAAGCATTCCTTCAGTGGGAGACGATGTCCTGAGGGTGGATTGATAGTGTTAAATTGTATGTCTGACACCACATTCTCCACATGTGTAGATCCCGTCAATAAGACAAGATACCATGCGACACCTTCAAATATTATGTAAAATGACAATCAAGGCATAATTCATGCTGAGGTTAATTACTCTTAACAAATGCCGATAAACCTTGTTTCTATTATTAAAAATAAATAAATGATAAAAAATATGTATTCAAAAAGTACGAAGTATTTTGGGATGATCAAATCGATAACAAAACTATTTAAATATTAAAATACTAGTACATTAAATATAATCATTTCACTTCATTTTATTGTTCAGGGACCTATACAAACATATAGGTCCATGTATTGTTATTCAGTACCGTCACGGCGGCGCATATGAGTATTCAGGGGCGGTAAACAGGGAGTTATCGATTTCTGGGATTGTCTATGGAGAAAACTTGATTTTGTTTTACAATCGGCATTTCTTAAAAATTTTCAACTTAAATCGCCAGCTAAAAGATTTAATCGATATTAATGATTTTGGCGATCGGAAACGCTAGCATCGCAGTATTGTTTTCGGCTATACCTTTTTTTATTTTAGCTAAAAATTGATATTCAAACCTGATATATAAATTTACAAATAGTAAGGCTGAGGGCCAATGTGGATATGTATCGTTCAATGCGAAAATTTGCAGCGGCCAGAAATGTTACAACGATTTGCTTATGAATATCTCCAAGACTGTTTGCGTTGAAATAACAAAAAAATCTTTGTGTTGAAATTTTTATTTTACCTTTAAAAATGATACGCATATTAGAAATATTTATAAAGAAACAATTAAGTTTAAGGCAAAGGCGGATATGTACTTTGCAATAAGAAAATCTGCATCGGGCTAGATTGTTACAAAGATTCGCTAATGAATATTTCCGTGGCTATTCAAGTTAAAATTAAAAAAATCTCAGTCTTGTACATTTTATATTAATTTTTAAATGCTACGTACATCAGAGAGAGGTATTTTGAAAAAAAAGACAATAATGTTTTATTTCGGATCGAATGGGTGTTTCCAATCTGTGTTTAGTTATAGAACTTTGCTTAACTGTAGCTCGCGATAATAGCTCCGCCTTTTCACCTCTACGCTTGCGCAGAGTTCTAGCATCCCTATTTAGACCTAACAATCCCAAACAGCCTATTTTTACCCAAAAAAATCCATAAAAACTACTGGAGTGGATTGTAAGAGATTAAAAATATCCTAAAAAACCCGAAATGTTACAGATCAATCCCTACAAAAATTCATTCCTTATCAACCCCTTATTTACGGAACAAAATCCCTAACCCCACTGTACTAATTGGAATACGGGACTCAGGGGAATGGGTATTAGAGCTCTTAAAATGTAAGGATCTCCGCCTGATTATAGAACTAAAACAAGTTATTTTGTAAAATTAGTAATGAATTTACAGGGGCCTTTTCACAGATTTTGGCATTTTTTAACTTATTCATTAAATGCTTTATATTGATAAATGTAAACATTGGATCGTAAAAGCTCCAGTAAAAAATCAAGAATAAAATTAAAAAAAAGGAAAAGAACATTGCCCGGAGCAGGTTTCGAACCAGTGACCCCTGGAGTTCTGCCAGAGTCCTGAAGTAAAAACGCTTAGCCTACTGAGCTATTCCGCCGAGTACACATTCTTAACGTATTTTATACATTATATAAACAATCTTCGTAGTTGCACAAAATTTAACGACAAAAACAGAACTCTCCAAATTATTCAATCGTTACGCGTTGCAACGCTTTATAATTTTTAGGTTTTAAAATCGTCAAAAGATGCATATAATGGCTATATTAGAGCATGGTAACTGTTCAGTATTACTGTTTCCTCACAAATATCATAACTTAAACGAAAATTTGCGAATCTGAAACAACTTTTTTCAATTTTGTCAATTTACCAAAGCGTGAAAAGATCCCTTTAAATAGCAAAGGGGCAAAAAACAAGAAGTGTCATAAGAGGCTAATTATAGCCCTATCTTTCCGGCTGGATTTACATGAAATACCGTTATGTTTGGAATTATTTAGATGTAAAAATTATGATTATTATCAATTATATTTATAGATCTTTGCACAGCGCCACTCGTTATAAACGGGTCCACACAATCCGTTTCATGTTTTAATCATTGATTTTCGTTATATGAAAAATGAAACGAAATATGAACAGGAAAATACATTGCCTGTTTTGTTTTATAATTTGTACAACGTAAAAAGATATAAAGAAGTTGTGTTTTTTTGTACATTGTTTTTGTTTCGGTTATTAGAGAGACAACTCATATGCGTTGATTTTCATGTTGCTTTGTCTCGAAAACACGAAAACAATGTATATACACGTACCTACTTTTCATTTAGCCCTTATGTAGTGTAAACATTTAGTTTACACGAGTTAAATAATAGCACAACTGATATTAATACTTATCAGGGAACATTGGTCAATCAAATAGGTGTTGGTTAATACTATGTGAAAACGCATGAGAAACATTTTTGAAAATGTTCAGTGTTAATTATATATAACGTTTAGTTCATGTAAGCCTTTTGAGATATAACATTATTGTGTATACAATAATCGCCCAGACTGGCGATTGACTTCAATCATTTCATATTGGTCAGGTCAAACGCCATTCAATACAAATAACATGTAAGTTATAACAATATTCATGTTTGAAGAAAATCTGCACGTGGGTGATTTTGTTAATGGGTTATTTCCCTTTAATCGTTCCGCATTTTCGCACAACTGTCAATAACAAAACAGTTCTAGTTTAAATTTTACCATATATTACGTTTTCTTTTTGCGATGTGTTTTGGCACATTTTGATGTGAAAAATATGATCGACCAGAAGCGTAGTAAGAGTATTTAGCACACTTTGCACATATCCTATGGTCAGTTTATGGCAAAACATATACGTTTTTGGTTTTTAGATTTATAATTCACACAAGTATCATCACTTGATCATTGTTCACATGTATGTGGCTGTATAATAACTTTTAACAATACATCTAAAATAAAGAATTCAATGTGTGTGTGTCTGTGTAAATATGTTTTTCTTGATTGCTATTGATTTTAAAATTCGTGTCGTTGTGATGTTGTTCAAAACGTTAAAAAAGCTTTCTTCAAGCTAAAATCATCCTTCCACTTTACGACTTATGCTAATCAGGGGCAACACTTTCCGCTTTTATGACATTTTTCGTTTAAATGAAGTCACTTCTTAGCAAAAATCCAATTTAGGTGGAAAGTGTCGTCCCTGATTAGCCTGTGCAATCTACAGAGGCTAATCTGGGACGACACTTTACGCACATGCATTCAGACCAGTTTTCTCAGAACGCGACTCAAATAATTAATTTCAATTCAACTAAAGTCTCGAACATAACCATATGCTCGTTGGAAAATCACTAAAACTCATCAACACAATAAACGTGTTATTGTGTATACAACGAAGTTTAGTTCAGCCGATAAACAGGTTTACTTTAAAAGGTTTTGACTAACATGAGAGGGAACGGTCATCATTAAGGTTCATGGGGGGGGGGGGTAAAATTCATTAAAACTTCGCTTTGGTTGTTCTTCCTTGAATGTGGTACAATATGGTCAAACTATATATCATTTTAAAGCTAAAGACGGATTTAATAACATAAACACATTTTTGACATTCAATATTTGTGTGCTTTATTCATATTTTGGTTTAAAACCAATACATTTTTACACAAATTTACAAAATCTCAATCTAAAGTTAGGAAAGATATGCACTACCTTAAAGGGGCCTTTTCACAGATTTTGGCATTTTTTAACTTATTCATTAAATGCTTTATATTGATAAATGTAAACATTGGATCGTAAAAGCTCCAGTAAAAAATCAAGAATAAAATTAAAAAAAGGAAAAGAACATTGCCCGGAGCAGGTTTCGAACCAGTGACCCCTGGAGTTCTGCCAGAGTCCTGAAGTAAAAACGCTTAGCCTACTGAGCTATTCCGCCGAGTACACATTCTTAACGTATTTTATACATTATATAAACAATCTTCGTAGTTGCACAAAATTTAACGACAAAAACAGAACTCTCCAAATTATTCAATCGTTACGCGTTGCAACGCTTTATAATTTTTAGGTTTTTAAATCGTCAAAAGATGCATATAATGGCTATATTAGAGCATGGTAACTGTTCAGTATTACTGTTTCCTCACAAATATCATAACTAAAACGAAAATTTGCGAATCTGAAACAACTTTTTTCAATTTTGTCAATTTACCAAAGCGTGAAAAGATCCCTTTAAGTTGAATAAATACAAAGCTATATACATATACAAGGTCAAGTTAGCAACATTTCACAGAAAATTATTGTCATAAAACAACAAATGAGTTTTTATTCAACTGCCTTTTTTGGATAAATATCCTAAACAAAGTTCTAAAAATAACTAAAACGTAACTACTTTTTAAAAATCCAGGTATGGTGGATAATAAGTGTCACAATTCTATTTCAAAGGCTTAACAATTTTGTTATTTACCTCTCAACCAAATTGCAAATTTTAAGCCATCTGAAATTGAAATAGATTGCAGACGACATATAAAATTGTAAAGAAATATAAAGAAACTGGCAAAACGATTGATTTTATATTTCGATTCCTTCTACCCATTTTGAAAGCGTGGCATTCGCTGTGATCCGTAGAAAAACGTGCAAAACAAATCGGTTGAAACCACGTGCAGTGGTGAGAAAACCGGGTATGTGTATACACATACCTGAGAAAACACATACTTATTTTGACAGTTGGGTGGCAACTAGTAAAACAACTATTAACATTAATCAGCAAGAGATCGCACTAAATAACAGAACTGACCACGTAGAGATATCATCACTTGCCCTATTTCAAATATTTTCCAGCTGAAAATTGTCCCCCACACGTCTTTTTTTAGTTTATTTGAATTGTTTTTATGGAGCCGAAGTGCATCTCACAGAATATCCATCCAACTTCCGTTGTTTTCACTTTCGTTATTAAAAACTCCGTTTAAAAGAATTATTTCTACTTTTAGATTGTTAAAGCGATGTATTATTATATATTATCTATAGAATAGTATACCGTGATGAATTGAACGGAGTTACGTATCGATCTTTCTGTCAGTCTGTAAGCGTACTATTTTATGCGCAATAATATTGTACATGTGATTCGACAACGATCGTAAACATTGGTGAAATGCTTCTTACATAGTTATTCTTTTGAGTGTTTATGAGGTCTGATCGTGCAGTTTGCAAACATCAACGGAAAGATTACAATCCAATGCATTTGTCATCGTCAACCGTTTGGAATGTCAATTAGACCATGAGTGAGTTTTTAGCATGTTTCTTTCTATTTTATTAATTTAAAAATGGCTGCCCCCATGGTGATGAAATGACATGTGTTCGAGTTTTGATATTTCTAGATATGTAAACTTTTTTTACTATTGAAGCGTAACTTGCCCTCGTCTATGTCGATATTATTCACTAGTTATATAATTTTCAGCCGAAATACGTGGAATAAACATGATTCAGATTTTTGAAAATAATGTATATTTTAGTGTTAAAATCGCTTTGTATTTTGATTGATTTTGTGGATGTTATGATACGTTGATGTACAAAATTGGTAGCAGTTTGAAGGAAAAACATCCTTTAAAGCATATATGTATACATTTTCAATGTGGCACTCTTCCTTTATTCAAATTTGAGTCCAATGCTAGGGGTCCCACATTTTTGAAAAATGAAGCCTCTACATGAACCTTAAAATAGGTTTCTGTCGTAACTAGGCTGTATCATATTTAAATACTGCTTTACGGCGATGAACACGTGGGTATTCGATTACCCGACTTTAATCTACGTCCGCTAGAAAGGTCTGGCATTACTCAAATCTCGTAATGTAACACCGATTAATACTATGTAATAAAATAGGCTATGTTCAATAAAGAATAAGACACGATTTCGGAAAAAGATCGTTTATTTAAGGTATTATATTGTACGAAATATTGGCCTTTTTTATTGAAAATGGTGAAAGTTGTTTTTTTTTGTAAAGTGATGACATTTAAAACGCGAACCATAACTATATTCACATCAAGTTAATATGTTTAAAGTTTCTATTAATTTTAAGCATTTTCTATTTTGTACTTTCGTTATTTCAATTTTCATCAATTTATCATAAGAAACATGGGAGACAACTCGTACTAATAGTGACTTTAAGGATTTATAGTAACTCCACTTTGATTGCAATGTTATTCATAATAGAACAATTTACTTGTGTGTATCATTTATGCGTTAATTGTTATTCGAGGTTATAATGATTTTCATCCAACTCTATCCTATTTTTCTGTTGGTACACACTATGTGTGTACCTTCCATTTAATTGTAATTGATGTAATTCCAAACTATTTTCTCTTCTGTAGATTATTTATTACAAGCATACATATCTGATGTCATTTTGAAAAAGCGAGGTACTGTGAAGTACATGTCATTTTTATGTTTTAAATGTGTTTGTGTCTCTTATACAGCTTGTATGTCCGTTGTCTTGTATATATTCATTTGCATCTGTTGTGAGATTCAGTCGATTGTCCTGTGTGCGTCCAGCCATGTACTGTGATGTCATGCATGGTGAGTCCAGTTAAAACAAGATTTTCATTGTGTCAGCACTTAAAACGTGTTTTAGAAAATTACTTTCCATGCTGCAATTTGCCTTTGGACTGTTGCAAGACAAACATCATCTCCACATAGTGTTATAGTCTATTTTTCACTATTTACATTTTATACATTTTATTCGTCCAACCTGGTGAGTTTGGAATTATTTGTATTTGCATTTGTTTTTACTTTGAACTTGTGAATGAACTTCAACTATCAATGCATACATGCACAAATATATAGGTGCAAACGAATTAAATTGATGGTGTAGACATACTCAATACAATATATACACAGTATAATACAGAAATGATGACACATTTTAGTAAATTATTATATGAAAATTTAAATAAAGGATTGAATATGTCATTGAGTGAGTGTCTCTGTTTCTTTTTAGTGATTTGGGAATAGATACCTTTTTTATGTGAAATTGTGAAAAATAAATCCTACGGTTCAAAAAGATTTTAGTATTAAAAAGGGGAAAAATAAGTAATAATCAAATTATAACTCGTGATGATATGCATGTATTAAAATACATATAATTTACAAACTGTTGACAAATGTCATACCATAAAACCATTTATGAAATTGCCTAAAACTCAAAATTTTATCCATGATCACATTTTTGTATTTTAGCTTTAGACTTGCCGAACTAGAATACTATTTTGTATATGTGCACATCAACCTAAAAAAAGAGGCAAAATACAATATACTGAGTGTGCAGCTGACTTCTTGATATCTCCTTATTGAACTCATGCAGAATGTGGTTTGGAACTGGGGTTCCATATTGTTGAAAAGCGGTTGTTTTACGTCCTTTGTCTCCGCGAGGAGAGCTCTTTAGGAACGCAACGACTTAACTTTTTTCTGTTAAATGTTCGTGCATAACCACTTTGTCACATTTGAACTTTTGAACAATTTACTGGGGGACTTAATTGGTAATGTCTGTTATTGACACTTAATTGAAGATAATGTAACTGGTGGACAAATGCATTTCTCTTTACTGAGAAATGGTGGTGATTAATAAATGTCAAGGTTAATTCATGAAAAAACAACATAATTACATGTTTATCTTAATTTAAATCTATAAATGTATTATGGTGACATTATGTGTTTCATTGTGAAAATAATTTGCAGTCAACAATGGAATACAACCCCATGTCAACAAAGTTGCTAAATGGCAAATTGACAGTTTGTCCCTAGACTGGTGTCCCATTTTAAAACAATGCCATACCATACAACTTATTGTTTAGCGTCCAAGGGTGTAGATGGGTTAGTGCCCGAATAGTTGTTAGTGGCAAATTGAGTAAAAGGTAAATGGATAATACTTAAAATGACCCATATGACGACAAGACCCGCGCTATTCGATAAAAACTTATATTCATAATTGGTGGAAAGGTACTATCCAGGTCTCCACAACTATGGAAACACCTATTTACGTCTTAGGAACAAACAAGGCTGACCGAATGAATCAAAAAGTGATATATTCATTCAAAAAATAACGGTTTATACGGTATATGATTTAAAAGGATTTTAAATGCGGAAACTGTGAACATATATAAATGCTTCAAAAATTCGTAGTTTAGAACGGTGATTGATTCTCTTATTGCCAACAACTTCATAGATCTCAACATAGTGAATTGGTTGTTTCGACTTCAATACTACTGTTATGTTTTGTATTGCGCTTTTAGGAATAACCATATAAAAATGTATACAGTTATAGAACACCTTTCTATTTATGTTATGTTAATGTGTATGAATTATTACACGTACGACCCATTTCTATATTATAATGAGTTAAGACTGATAAAGGATATTTTTGTTGTGCTTTTTCTTCAAAACTGTATGATACTTGTCATATTGCCGTTGAAAAACATTTAAGTTACTTAGCAGGCAGGATGATAATAACTAAGCAATACTGGTCCTTATTATTTTCCATCTCATAAACAACACTAAGTGTTTGAATTTCCGGTGAAGACAATTTTTATAATATTCAATCTTTTTTCTTGATATTATGAAAATCCAAAGTAAGTAAAACATGTATTGCAATGCACGTGTCTTCGAACATGTCACTTTCAGAAACTGATGACATAGAACAGTCAACTATTATCTTATGTTATTGAACTCTTTCCTCATCTCGTGCACTACATTTTATTTTCTAAATATATTCTAAAACTATGACTCCATGAATATAGTAGTAATCTAATAAGGCGGTACGGAACCATCGATTGACCTCAATCACTAGTTCCAAAGCACGAGACTACGTGTCCAGTAGACGAGACTACTTATCTGCATTGGCATTATACGGCATCGTACGCAATTAAAAATAATATTAATAGAAATGATAATGATAATAATAACAAGAGATGTGTTTGTCAGAGACACAATGCCCCCTTCTGCGCCGCCTTGAAGCCATTTATTTGACCTTTGACCTTGAATGATGACCTTGACCTTTCACCACTCAAAATGTGCAGCGCCATGACATACACATGCATGCTAAATATGAAGTTGCTATCTTCAATAATGCAAAAGTTATTACCAATGTTAAAGTTTTCGGACGGACGGACGGACGGACGGACGGCGGCGATAACCACATAATCCTCCCGCTCCAATTTGGAGCTTGGGGATAATCAATGACAAAGAAGAATAAAAGTACTGACAGTACTGGTGTGACGATGCTTTTGAAGAGGATGGATATAAAAGCATCAACTTAAGTTTATCTACATCACCATGCGTTCATGAAATATATATGTCATATTATGGAAACAGATTCCTTCTTCTTTCAAATGTAGCCTCGTATTGTCTATTCACAGGATTTGAACCCATCAATAAGGATACTCTGCCGAAGTATAGAGGCTTCTATTGTACAGCACCTACATACAGAACAGAGGAATATTCCGAAAATGTTAAACATTGGGTCAAAGGCCACAAGTGCTTAACTTAAAACTTTAGAGAACTAATTCTTCAGAGCGAAATTGGATTGTTTTTTGTATTGCCTGCTTACTATAGGAGTATTCCACTGCGAATTCTGCATTTTTGATTCACTAAAAGGAGTGTGTTATATCTGTTAAAAAGTGACTAGTAATCGGGA
This sequence comes from Dreissena polymorpha, assembly GCF_020536995.1. Classification (NCBI taxonomy): domain Eukaryota; kingdom Metazoa; phylum Mollusca; class Bivalvia; order Myida; family Dreissenidae; genus Dreissena; species Dreissena polymorpha. The sequence goes on along the minus strand of NW_026273455.1, from coordinate 19,125 downwards.
ATAGAAGTGCCATGGTCACTGATATGATCGGTAAAAGAAGTGTCCATTAAAATTAGACATCTGACTCGTAAAAATGTTTAATATCTTCAAATTCGATAGTAAACTTAAATCTAACCTGATGTAACATTTGTGGACATATTGATATTTTATTTTGAATAATAAGCACTTTCTGATTTATTTCGAAATTATTTTATTTTTGTTAAATTGTGTACTGATCATCCGAGTCATGCTGTTTATCGATGGAATTTTATCGTTTTGTATATATAATCAACCGTTTTTCCGCGAATTTCTTTTTCGCAATACGAAGTGCTATACAATTAATCGGCCAAACAATGTTCCGTGTATGAAAACCAAAAGAACAGAACATAGATGAAATGTGTCGTCACGCAAAGTCGTTTCATGCCTTTTCCCGCATTACCGTTCATATTCAATATCGGCGCATATGTAAATCCCACTTAAGTTAAACCTCATGTATTTTATAGACAACGCCTGCGATATGAACAGATGTGCCCCACACGGCCAATGCAAGTCCTTCCATGTGTATCCGTACTACTTCTGCGAGTGTGACGCTGGCTATTATGGCGTACTCTATGAAGGGGGGCAGCATATGTACCAGTGCGACCGTAAGGAACTGTTTTATTATGCAGGAAAAAATATTTTACTAAATGAATTTTAGAGAAATTGAGCATTCGATTATTTACCCATCTAAATCATCATATCGCCTGTCGTTTTTTTCCAACCTCGTGACCGCGTGTCTTCTCCCATATAATTGTTAAGAAAAAAAATCGAAGGGATATACACAGTGTTATAATGAGATCTTTTGAGGTTGTACGAACATGTGGTTAAGTAATACGTCTTAAATATAAAACATAATAAAAATAACTTTGTAAAGAATTCCGTCCAGCTTTTTTCTCGTAAACATTTCCCATGCTTTCACAGTTGATACTTTTACCAATCTTTACTTTTAAAGCTTATTAATACCATTGTTTGTCAATTTAAATAAAAGTCGAACTCTTCAAAACAAAATGGGGCTTAATGCATGCTCGTAAAGTGTTATCCTTGCATTGCAAGTGTAGTTCGCACAGGCTAACATTGCACGACACTTTCCGCACATGCGTTGAGCCCCGTTTGCACAGAGAACGACTCAAATTGTTTGAGTTTGGGTACAACAGAGGACGCCTGTTCACACCTCGGTCACACATGCTCCCACCACGGCAATTGTAAGCGGACGTCAACGTTCCCCTTCTACCGTTGCAATTGCGATCCAGGCTACACGGGAAACAACTGCGAGCACAAAGAACGTGAGTACGCTATTCAGCATATCTCCGCACGGTCAAATACTCACTAAGTTTAAACCTATTTATCTGTGAGTACGCTATTCAGCATATCTCCACACGGTCAAATACTCACTAAGTTTAAACCTATTTATCTGTGAGTACGCTATTCAGCATATCTTCACACAGTCAAATACTCACTAAGTTTAAACCTATTTATCTGTGAGTACGCTATTCAGCATATCTCCACACGGTCAAATACTCACTAACTTTAAACCTATTTATTTGTGAGTACGCTATTCAGCATAACTCCACACGGTCAAATACTCACTAAGTTTAAACCTATTTATTTGTGAGTACGCTATTCAGCATACCTCCACACGGACAAATACTCACTAAGTTTAAACCTATTTATTTGTGAGTACGCTATTCAGCATATCTCCACACAGTCAAATACTCACTAAGTTTAAACCTATATATTTGTGAGTACGCTATTTAGCATATCTCCACACGGTCAAATACTCACTAAGTTTAAACATATTTATTTGTGAGTACGCTATTCAGCATATCTCCGCACGGTCAAATACTCACTAAGTTTAAACCTATATATTTGTGAGTACGCTATTCAGCATATTTCCACACAGGCAAATACTCACTAAGTTTAAACCTATTTATTTGTGAGTACGCTATTCAGCATAACTCCACACGGTCAAATACTCACTAAGTTTAAACCTATTTATTTGTGAGTACGCTATTCAGCATAACTCCACACGGTCAAATACTCACTAAGTTTAAACCTATTTATTTGTGAGTACGCTATTCAGCATAACTCCACACGGTCAAATACTCACTAAGTTTAAACCTATTTATTTGTGAGTACGCTATTCAGCATAACTCCACACGGTCAAATACTTACTAAGTTTAAACCTATTTATTTGTGAGTACGCTATTCAGCATAACTCCACACGGTCAAATACTCACTAAGTTTAAACCTATTTATTTGTGAGTACGCTATTCAGCATAACTCCACACGGTCAAATACTTACTAAGTTTAAACCTATTTATTTGTGAGTACGCTATTCAGCATAACTCCACACGGTCAAATACTCACTAAGTTTAAACCTATTTATTTGTGAGTACGCTATTCAGCATATCTCCACACAGTCAAATACTTAATAAGTTTAAACCTATTTATTTGTGAGTACGCTATTCAGCATAACTCCACACGGTCAAATACTCACTAAGTTTGAACCTTTTTATTTACTATTGCATGATAAGCCTGATGATTATTGAAACGCTCTCGAGCCTGGATAGAACCAGCACTTGGTGTCTTTTGTGTAGATCTAATGAACGCTCCCACAATAGAGATCGAACGAACCCAAGATCGAACCTTCTGATCGCTAAGCGGACACAATATCAATTACGCCACTTTGACTTTAAATACTAATTTAAAGTCCCTATGTAATACACCTAGTTCAAGGCATGCCTTAATTGGATCTCCGATCAGTTAAAAAGAAACAGAATGTCGTATATTTCAGTGAATTTTTTTTCATTTTAATCTTTTCTTGTTCATATGCTTTACGTGCGAATGTACCAATTTATCATCTCTACGATTGTTGATTTTATTTTCATGAATATTGTCAAGTATTATCAGTATTGTCTTGTTCCGCACATTACCGATCTCCCATTAGGAAAGAACACAACAAAAAAACAGTTTGCTTACAAGCGCACTCTTGACCTGCATGCGACTGTTAAAATGAAACTATGCATTTTAGTGAATAAATAGAGAATACGAATAGCTCCGACTGACAAATGGATCAAATATCCTGCATAACTTTTTTCGAACTTATTAATGGTTTACGGTACACTTGTTTCCTATGCATTTTGGGTATTAATTATCGCCGATTTGGATCGCTACACTGTCAATTGACTTTGGTGCAATACCCGGGGCTAATAAAAACATTATTTTGGGAGAGGAACAAAAAAGAAAAACTTACATCTTTTTGGTAATTCGTTTTTTTCATCGGTCGAGTTGTTATTCGAATGCATATCATTTTAAACAGGAGTGTAAAACCGCGATTTGGTTTAAACATATGAACCCCTCTTTGAGGCTTAATGCATGTGCGCGAAGTGTCGTCCCAGATTAGCCTTAACAGTCCGCACGTGCTTGTTAGGAACAACACGTAATGCCTGACTGAATTGTTGTTTAAAAGAGAATTCCTGCAAACTGAAAATTTCATAAAAGCATTCAGTGTCGTCCCTGATTAGACTGTGAGAAATACACAGGCTAATTTGAAATTACGCTTTACGCACATCCATTAATCCCGGTTTTCCGAGAGCAAGGGTCACATTTATTAGGACATAATAACATAGCGTTCCAATACATGGTTGACATGGGAACTGGCTGAAATTAAACCTTATTTAAGCCATCTCGTGATATGTAATAACACTAACACATATACTGTCTTGACGTCGGAATCAAAATACGATAGAAATATGATGACTACAAAGATACATCAATTCTTGATTTGTCACGCATCCCAAAACAGTGATGTTTATTTTCAAATTCCGAACGAAAATATTAAAATATTTGAAAATCATGACAATGTTTACAGCTATGCTGCGTGTTTTCTTCTGAATTGTTAATAACAAGTTTTATTACAGTGATTATGTTGTGTATACCTCACTAAGAAAACAGTTGTTAACGTATTCAGTACATCGAGACTAAATGCATGTTGTGTTTTTAATTCAACATCCAATACTTCGGAGCTTTGTTTTATGTAACTATTTCGACATAGCTGTTTAACGTCACTTTTGACCTTACCTGACCCTTTAAGTGTCAAATAAAATTCAAATAAAATATTCCGCGGCGAGACAGGAATGAATACACTTCATGTATCCCGTTGGCTGATTTGATCATACCACCAGAACATTGGAAACATGAACGCGTCTTTGTAACACAGTTATACTGCGTGTTCAGCATGAAACAATTTTATCTCTAATGAAAAGGCTTGATGCATAGAACTGTTTTACACTCAACTCTTAACATCAATACAGTTTGTGCGTGCACATTTTATTTTCAGAGGATTGCCAGCGCCAGAGCGATTGTACTTAAAGGCTATGATCTCATATTTAGTAATTACTTCCATATTCCTGTCTGTGTACTAGTATATTTAAGTTCATAAAAATATCGTTTTTCCCTATCCTGATATTCGTTTTGGCCAAACCATTTTAAATTGTTTTCGAAATTGAACATTTAACAGGTAAATGTATACAGTTTTAAACAAGCCGTCGTTCCAGCAGTGGAAGCGTGGCCTCACTTTAATACATAGCATTCCAACCGGCAAGGTATCAGGGTCAGTTCGCGGCCAGTAAAATAATCGTTATATAATATAGGCGCTATCGAGTGAACTAGGTGAACTGGAATTTTCTTAAGACCAGAAATATGTTAAATGAAGATATTCAGCGATATAATTATGGTGTGTCAATAATAGATTCTTAATGTGTTTTCAACAATACCATGATAAATATTATTTTTGATTAATTGAACAAGAATTATTCCACCATATGGACTAATGTATAAAGTATGAGCGCGATGATTCTCGATACTGTTAATAATCGAATCAACTAGAAATGTCCGACAAACCACTAAAACAGGTTTGTTCGAAGAACGAGCGTATAAATGTTTAAAATATGTACGGATATTTCGCGTGTTGCCGGTTGACTCATATGCTTTAATTTCACTTCCATTCTTCTTTTGGTTTTCTGTTTTGTATCTATAGGTTTATGACCAGCAATATGTAATAATGTAAAATAAGCCGCTTAACATCCCGTACTGCGTGTGATGCAGCTAAGAACTGCACAGCAAAAGACATTCGGTATCTTTGATCTCATTCATTGAACTCTTTACGTTTGACCAACTCCAACCACAATCAACGCAATACCGGTATATCTTTTTTTAAATATATTTCTTGTTTTCAATTATTCCATGACAAGTACTAGTTTTGATTAATATTAAGAATAATTCCACCATAGCGACCAATTTATTAAGCATGAGCGCGATGATTCACGATACTAAAAACAATCGAATCAAATAACTATGTCCGAAAAAGCACTACAACATGTCTGTTCGAAGAACGCGCTTATCGATATATAATTTCAAATATGTACGGTTGATGCGTGTGTTGCCATTGACTCGTATATTTTCATTTAATTTCCATTCTTCTTGTGTATTTCTGTATATATATATATATATATATATATATATATATATATATATATATATATATATATATATATATATATATATATATATATATATATATATATAGATATATATATAGATATATAGATATAGATATATGGTTAATAATATCTAATAATGCGAAATATGGCGAAACGTAATTGATTTTGCATGTGATTATGCTAAGAACTGTTCAGAAAAAGGCATTTTCTGTCTCATTGATATAACTCTTTATTTGTCATCAACCACAACCACAATCAACGCCGTATATCTTTTTTTTAAATTAAACTGTTTTGCAAAAATATTGGTTACTTTGTGCCTAGTAATTTGAATCTGTGCGTTAGTTCCAAGTACGGATCCTTGATATTGTTGCACACAATTTAAAACGAATGTTGCTTTTAACCTTGCTTTAGCCTATAAAGTAATCTGTAGACATTGACACAACCACAACTTATTGTTGTCTTCCCCTCATGACCTCTATTTCTCTAAATACCACGTAGTAAGGTATGTTCTGATTGAATAGCTATTAACAACTCCTTGTTTTATTCATTCGCACTAATCGCTGCTTATTGCCGCTAAATTGGAAAGTTCAAACACATTTTAGCCAACCACACAACGGCTAGTTACGTTACTACGACGACAACAACATCAGCAGCAACAACACCACCACCCGTGATTCCAAATACAGGTGAGCAGTTTTCAGGAAGTGCATAGCTAGATTATTTTACCGATTTTTTTTCCATTGTATGTACATTAATGTCTATAAAACGCCGATTAGTGGAATATGGGCTTGAAAGCCTCTATAACGCTCAAAATCAACGACACTTTCGTAAAGAATTTCGTAAAATAAAGTTAACACTTAAACAGGTGTTCCTTATAGCAACTGCAACAATTTCAACGCTAGATGTGGTATGATTACATAGATTTTTGTAGATACAAAATGCTCGTTTGTATTTATTTGTGACACAATTAATTCCATTTTAATTTCCCGCGAATATATCTATTCATACGAACACGAACACTAAAATGGTATCATGTAAATGTACATGTGTCGTATGAATAGATGTTATTGTGGGAAATTAAAATGAAATTAAATATGCAAAACAATAATAAAAACGAGCATTTTGTATCTGAAAATATCTATTTTACCGGACCACATCTGGCGTTGAAATTTCGGCAATTGCCATGAGGAACAATGATTTTTAATTTTTAAGCTTTATTTTAAGAAATAGTGTACGAAATTTTCGTTGATTTTGAGTAGTAATGTTACCACATAGGCTTATCAGGGACGACACTTTCCGCTTAAACTAGATTTTTGGTTAAAAGGGACTTCCATTAAATGAAAAATACCATTGAAGCGGAAAGTGTCGTCTCTGATTAGCCTGTGCGGACTGCACAGGCTAATCTGGGACGACACTTTACGCACATGCATTATGCCTAGTTTTCTCAGAACGCGACTCAAATCATAATAACTATGCACTCCTTATCATTAATTGAACAGAATTGACCTTATTACAGAATAAATGCTTGTGTGAATAGTGACTGAATATGTTAAAGAATAAATAGTTTTTGTTTATATGATATCAGAGATCTATTTACCAAACAAATAATCAGACAATGTAATATTATTCATGTTGTATTGTTTCTTTACTTAACACATCCTGTGACACATATAATTTAAGAGTTTATATAATATATGTCTGAAGAATAAATTTTGATTAAATAAATAATGTTTAATGAAACTCCACATACATGAGCAAGATGAAAATTATTGTTCAACGCCCGATAGTCTTTGATTTAAGGGAAGTAGCCAATTACCTATGTAACAAAGGAACTAATAGTAACATTACTACTCAAAATCAACGAAAATTTCATTCAATTTTTCGTAAAATAAACTTAACTTATTAAAAATCAGTGTTCCTCATGGCAATTGCCGAAATTTCAACGCCAGATGTAGTCTGGTAAATTAGATGTTTGTAGATACAAAATGCTCGTTTTTATTATTGTTGTGCATATTTAATTCCATTTTAATCTCCCGCAACGATATCTATTCATACGACACATGAACACTAACATGGTGTTCGTGTGTCGTATGAATAGATATATTCGCGGGAAATGAAAATGGTATTAATTGTGTCACAAATAAATAAAAACGAGCATTTTGTATCTTCAAAAATCTATGCAATCATACCTCATCTAGATTTGAAATTGTGGCTATTGCTATATGGAACAATCATTGTTTAGGTGTTAACTTTATTTTACGCATACTGTACACAATTTTCGTTACTTTTGAGCGTTATAGAGGCTTTAAATGCAGACTGTTTAAAATAAAATACACAACTAATGAATAAAGCTAGATTCACCACCTTACAATTATTGATATGAATGTGCAGTTAACGCAGGAACTAAACTCTTAATTGAAGCATTATCTGATGAAGATAATGTCTTGACAGATAATCTTCGAGACAACTGTTGGAGACGGTTTTCTTGGCGATATTGCACTGGATGACATTTCAATGATACGTGGTCCATGCCAACTAGAGGTTACATTACACTAAATCATTGTGTATCCCTCCGTGGTCCATTCGAAAGTAGTGCCTATTTCTAAAGAGTTCCTTTTCTCTTCTTGAATATAAGCCATTTAACAATGTGAGACATGACTTTTGTGGTTATTTGTAATATCCTGTATGTGTCTGGAGTACTTTGATGCCTTGGATTGGAAGCTAACTTAAAAGATGAACTTTTGAGGGTGTGTTTTCTATTGTGTGGGGCTTTTGTCGAAATTAGGATTCCGAAACACGTTTTTCTACGGTGGGTTCATTCGACAGCGATTTACTTTCTTAGAAGTTGCGAGACGGTATGTTTTTGTTTGCAATTATTGGAAGATGACAGATCCATCTTTAAAATGATACCAGGTTCGGAAAAATTGATACGTCGGAAAGGCAAGAAAAATGCTGTGAAAGTTGTCAGTTTTATAATGGGACCCTATGGGAATCGGAATTAGTGTAATATAACCTTTAAAAAGCACATTTACTGCAATGTCAAGGTCACATGGATTCGTCTGCAAGCGAGACAAGTAGAAAATGAATTTTAATGAATGTTTTGATGATTTGGGTGCTAAAATAGATGAGAGGTGTCAATATTTAGGTCCAAATGGATGTTTTAGGTGGTTTTAGACGGTTCCGGATGGGTGGGGGACCTGGTATGGACAAGTAAGGGTAACATTTCCAACAAATCTTAAATGTAAATATTATTATGTCCATAGATTGAAGTTTCAGGTGGAGAGCAAGATGAAAAATATGCAAAATTACATGCATGCAACCCATTTATGCCATTTTTCTCTTTGTTTGTAGGCCTGACCGTTTGTCCTTGAGCCGTAGATGGTCAACAATCCGCTAGCTGTCTTGCTCTGACTGGTGCACTGGACATGATTTCAATGTGAGTCATCATACTGATTGTTTAATTAACACATGAATTTCAGTTTGTTCGTTAAAGTACTAACTTAGCTGTGTATTTTTACAGTGGACGTAGCGGTGCGGTGCAGGTGGTAGACTAGGTCTTTCCATATATACACTATTTTTACAGAATTGCGGCCAGTGGAGCAACATAGCTGATGAGTTAATAGCACTAGTTCTTCAGACAAATAACTTTATTTTCAACCTATAAAGCATATTTAGCTGTAGGTGGGGCCAATTAGCTGTAAGATCTGGCTTTTGTTCTGTTAAGCCCTTAGAGTAATGAATTTCAGAGTGAAGACCATAGCGCCATTTCCTAGTCAAGTATCGGGCAGCTGTATGTCTTTTCAGAAATGCACATGTCTTTTTAAGCATGTCATTGTGTTTGCTTTTAATAAGATAGGCAATAAACTCATAACCTTTAGACAAATGAGCATCTGTAAATTCAGATTTCACTATTTCAGAGTCAGCCAGACCATGATTGAGCTTAAGGATTGTGCTGCGGATGCAGCCTGTGCAGTTCCGGGAGAAAGTCACTGTCTCGGGCAATGCGGTCTGGTATCAGGTAAGCACTATTGAAAGCCTCACACTTTCGGGGGGTCTGAAGCCTTGTGCTGTCAATGCGATCTGGTTCAAGTACAATAAGAATGCATTCTCAAAGCAGTACTTCATCAGATATGGTTATCTCAAGCTTACAGTTCGCGGGCAGATATGACTTCGATTTGTTCTTGCTAGCAGAACCCCTACAGGCCAAACTATGCGTTAAGCACTATTTTCCACAGCAACCCTTGCAGACAGAAAAACAATACTTAAAATTACTTCTGGCATTTAATTTCTAATTTCCTACATATCTCTTTTGTATGTTTGTTTGCCCTTTTTAACTCTGACATGCCATCTTGCTCACATTGATGGAGCATACCTGTTTTTGTTTAGAGCCAAGTCCCCGGCTGCTCGAGTTTGCCGTGTCAATAATGAGAAAGCCATGGCATGATGTCTCCTCTATGTGTATCCTTATCTCAGTGTTGAACATAATTGCCAGTTTAAGGGGCCTAAACATTTTATTTTATTAAAGGTCTGGATGATCCTTGCCTGACTGCGGGTTTGTGTACACCTCAATCCGACTCTGTGTCCTGAACAGAGGCCGCAGTGGTGCAGCGCTTGTGGTCGATCCATCAACATCCTGAAAGGTCAACACTACACCAAGCTGGGAAAATTGATCCTGATAGTCATCCCCAGGTAGTGGAATGAATGTTCACTGAACTACAGAGGAATCACACCCAAATGACTTTCCTGCCACGACATTAGTGTGGCCACTCGCGTAGGAGTTCCTTAGCAAACATGCTCTTTTGCATGGTGACTGTGGACATTTTTGCAAAACTTACGCTTTCAACACTGGATTTTAAAGAGAATACTTAATAAAATGTCGCTAACAGGACTTATTTATATGAGAGAGACTATCTGGATGCGCATTAAGTGTCACTTGGTGTCGTAAGCTGTTGAAGGAGCGATTTGCGCCTTTTTAAGTGTTAAATTTGGGTAGCCGGCTTGTATCAGCTTGAAAGCTGAAAATTATGCCTCTCATCATAATAGCATTAATTTTTGTAATTGCAATGTGTATGTTTAGATTGTACGTGAAGCTTTTAATAATAATTTTCTTAAAAACATGATTTTATATGCTGTCAGTGAGTTTTTTATTGAAAAAAGTGCTTACAATTTAAAAAAAAGTCTCCTATTTCATCAAGAAAAGTACACTGATTCACAATCAATACATTTATTTGGGCCTTTTGCTGATATATTGGTGAATTTCGCATGCAATGATACCAGTTTTTGCCATGAAAGTTACGCGTAACAATAATTGGAGACGCAAAATCAGCTGTCGTCACTTAGACTAAAAATCATGCATTCCGACTTGACTGCGGCCAATATAGTCACCGCTTTAAATGGCCATTTTAAGGCCTTTACCCCCATCCGAATGCACTGAAATTGCATATTCATTGTGGAAATAGTTGAAATCTCATGTGGAGAAAGTTTGAAAAAGATAGGACAAAGTTGAGTTCCCTTAAAGGTTACATTACACTAAATCATTGTGTATCCCTCCGTGGTCCATTCGAAAGTAGTGCCTATTTCTAAAGAGTTCCTTTTCTCTTCTTGAATATAAGCCATTTAACAATGTGAGACATGACTTTTGTGGTTATTTGTAATATCCTGTATGTGTCTGGAGTACTTTGATGCCTTGGATTGGAAGCTAACTTAAAAGATGAACTTTTGAGGGTGTGTTTTCTATTGTGTGGGGCTTTTGTCGAAATTAGGATTCCGAAACACGTTTTTCTACGGTGGGTTCATTCGACAGCGATTTACTTTCTTAGAAGTTGCGAGACGGTATGTTTTTGTTTGCAATTATTGGAAGATGACAGATCCATCTTTAAAATGATACCAGGTTCGGAAAAATTGATACGTCGGAAAGGCAAGAAAAATGCTGTGAAAGTTGTCAGTTTTATAATGGGACCCTATGGGAATCGGAATTAGTGTAATATAACCTTTAAAAAGCACATTTACTGCAATGTCAAGGTCACATGGATTCGTCTGCAAGCGAGACAAGTAGAAAATGAATTTTAATGAATGTTTTGATGATTTGGGTGCTAAAATAGATGAGAGGTGTCAATATTTAGGTCCAAATGGATGTTTTAGGTGGTTTTAGACGGTTCCGGATGGGTGGGGGACCTGGTATGGACAAGTAAGGGTAACATTTCCAACAAATCTTAAATGTAAATATTATTATGTCCATAGATTGAAGTTTCAGGTGGAGAGCAAGATGAAAAATATGCAAAATTACATGCATGCAACCCATTTATGCCATTTTTCTCTTTGTTTGTAGGCCTGACCGTTTGTCCTTGAGCCGTAGATGGTCAACAATCCGCTAGCTGTCTTGCTCTGACTGGTGCACTGGACATGATTTCAATGTGAGTCATCATACTGATTGTTTAATTAACACATGAATTTCAGTTTGTTCGTTAAAGTACTAACTTAGCTGTGTATTTTTACAGTGGACGTAGCGGTGCGGTGCAGGTGGTAGACTAGGTCTTTCCATATATACACTATTTTTACAGAATTGCGGCCAGTGGAGCAACATAGCTGATGAGTTAATAGCACTAGTTCTTCAGACAAATAACTTTATTTTCAACCTATAAAGCATATTTAGCTGTAGGTGGGGCCAATTAGCTGTAAGATCTGGCTTTTGTTCTGTTAAGCCCTTAGAGTAATGAATTTCAGAGTGAAGACCATAGCGCCATTTCCTAGTCAAGTATCGGGCAGCTGTATGTCTTTTCAGAAATGCACATGTCTTTTTAAGCATGTCATTGTGTTTGCTTTTAATAAGATAGGCAATAAACTCATAACCTTTAGACAAATGAGCATCTGTAAATTCAGATTTCACTATTTCAGAGTCAGCCAGACCATGATTGAGCTTAAGGATTGTGCTGCGGATGCAGCCTGTGCAGTTCCGGGAGAAAGTCACTGTCTCGGGCAATGCGGTCTGGTATCAGGTAAGCACTATTGAAAGCCTCACACTTTCGGGGGGTCTGAAGCCTTGTGCTGTCAATGCGATCTGGTTCAAGTACAATAAGAATGCATTCTCAAAGCAGTACTTCATCAGATATGGTTATCTCAAGCTTACAGTTCGCGGGCAGATATGACTTCGATTTGTTCTTGCTAGCAGAACCCCTACAGGCCAAACTATGCGTTAAGCACTATTTTCCACAGCAACCCTTGCAGACAGAAAAACAATACTTAAAATTACTTCTGGCATTTAATTTCTAATTTCCTACATATCTCTTTTGTATGTTTGTTTGCCCTTTTTAACTCTGACATGCCATCTTGCTCACATTGATGGAGCATACCTGTTTTTGTTTAGAGCCAAGTCCCCGGCTGCTCGAGTTTGCCGTGTCAATAATGAGAAAGCCATGGCATGATGTCTCCTCTATGTGTATCCTTATCTCAGTGTTGAACATAATTGCCAGTTTAAGGGGCCTAAACATTTTATTTTATTAAAGGTCTGGATGATCCTTGCCTGACTGCGGGTTTGTGTACACCTCAATCCGACTCTGTGTCCTGAACAGAGGCCGCAGTGGTGCAGCGCTTGTGGTCGATCCATCAACATCCTGAAAGGTCAACACTACACCAAGCTGGGAAAATTGATCCTGATAGTCATCCCCAGGTAGTGGAATGAATGTTCACTGAACTACAGAGGAATCACACCCAAATGACTTTCCTGCCACGACATTAGTGTGGCCACTCGCGTAGGAGTTCCTTAGCAAACATGCTCTTTTGCATGGTGACTGTGGACATTTTTGCAAAACTTACGCTTTCAACACTGGATTTTAAAGAGAATACTTAATAAAATGTCGCTAACAGGACTTATTTATATGAGAGAGACTATCTGGATGCGCATTAAGTGTCACTTGGTGTCGTAAGCTGTTGAAGGAGCGATTTGCGCCTTTTTAAGTGTTAAATTTGGGTAGCCGGCTTGTATCAGCTTGAAAGCTGAAAATTATGCCTCTCATCATAATAGCATTAATTTTTGTAATTGCAATGTGTATGTTTAGATTGTACGTGAAGCTTTTAATAATAATTTTCTTAAAAACATGATTTTATATGCTGTCAGTGAGTTTTTTATTGAAAAAAAGTGCTTACAATTTAAAAAAAAGTCTCCTATTTCATCAAGAAAAGTACACTGATTCACAATCAATACATTTATTTGGGCCTTTTGCTGATATATTGGTGAATTTCGCATGCAATGATACCAGTTTTTGCCATGAAAGTTACGCGTAACAATAATTGGAGACGCAAAATCAGCTGTCGTCACTTAGACTAAAAATCATGCATTCCGACTTGACTGCGGCCAATATAGTCACCGCTTTAAATGGCCATTTTAAGGCCTTTACCCCCATCCGAATGCACTGAAATTGCATATTCATTGTGGAAATAGTTGAAATCTCATGTGGAGAAAGTTTGAAAAAGATAGGACAAAGTTGAGTTCCCTTAAAGGTTACATTACACTAAATCATTGTGTATCCCTCCGTGGTCCATTCGAAAGTAGTGCCTATTTCTAAAGAGTTCCTTTTCTCTTCTTGAATATAAGCCATTTAACAATGTGAGACATGACTTTTGTGGTTATTTGTAATATCCTGTATGTGTCTGGAGTACTTTGATGCCTTGGATTGGAAGCTAACTTAAAAGATGAACTTTTGAGGGTGTGTTTTCTATTGTGTGGGGCTTTTGTCGAAATTAGGATTCCGAAACACGTTTTTCTACGGTGGGTTCATTCGACAGCGATTTACTTTCTTAGAAGTTGCGAGACGGTATGTTTTTGTTTGCAATTATTGGAAGATGACAGATCCATCTTTAAAATGATACCAGGTTCGGAAAAATTGATACGTCGGAAAGGCAAGAAAAATGCTGTGAAAGTTGTCAGTTTTATAATGGGACCCTATGGGAATCGGAATTAGTGTAATATAACCTTTAAAAAGCACATTTACTGCAATGTCAAGGTCACATGGATTCGTCTGCAAGCGAGACAAGTAGAAAATGAATTTTAATGAATGTTTTGATGATTTGGGTGCTAAAATAGATGAGAGGTGTCAATATTTAGGTCCAAATGGATGTTTTAGGTGGTTTTAGACGGTTCCGGATGGGTGGGGGACCTGGTATGGACAAGTAAGGGTAACATTTCCAACAAATCTTAAATGTAAATATTATTATGTCCATAGATTGAAGTTTCAGGTGGAGAGCAAGATGAAAAATATGCAAAATTACATGCATGCAACCCATTTATGCCATTTTTCTCTTTGTTTGTAGGCCTGACCGTTTGTCCTTGAGCCGTAGATGGTCAACAATCCGCTAGCTGTCTTGCTCTGACTGGTGCACTGGACATGATTTCAATGTGAGTCATCATACTGATTGTTTAATTAACACATGAATTTCAGTTTGTTCGTTAAAGTACTAACTTAGCTGTGTATTTTTACAGTGGACGTAGCGGTGCGGTGCAGGTGGTAGACTAGGTCTTTCCATATATACACTATTTTTACAGAATTGCGGCCAGTGGAGCAACATAGCTGATGAGTTAATAGCACTAGTTCTTCAGACAAATAACTTTATTTTCAACCTATAAAGCATATTTAGCTGTAGGTGGGGCCAATTAGCTGTAAGATCTGGCTTTTGTTCTGTTAAGCCCTTAGAGTAATGAATTTCAGAGTGAAGACCATAGCGCCATTTCCTAGTCAAGTATCGGGCAGCTGTATGTCTTTTCAGAAATGCACATGTCTTTTTAAGCATGTCATTGTGTTTGCTTTTAATAAGATAGGCAATAAACTCATAACCTTTAGACAAATGAGCATCTGTAAATTCAGATTTCACTATTTCAGAGTCAGCCAGACCATGATTGAGCTTAAGGATTGTGCTGCGGATGCAGCCTGTGCAGTTCCGGGAGAAAGTCACTGTCTCGGGCAATGCGGTCTGGTATCAGGTAAGCACTATTGAAAGCCTCACACTTTCGGGGGGTCTGAAGCCTTGTGCTGTCAATGCGATCTGGTTCAAGTACAATAAGAATGCATTCTCAAAGCAGTACTTCATCAGATATGGTTATCTCAAGCTTACAGTTCGCGGGCAGATATGACTTCGATTTGTTCTTGCTAGCAGAACCCCTACAGGCCAAACTATGCGTTAAGCACTATTTTCCACAGCAAACCCTTGCAGACAGAAAAACAATACTTAAAATTACTTCTGGCATTTAATTTCTAATTTCCTACATATCTCTTTTGTATGTTTGTTTGCCCTTTTTAACTCTGACATGCCATCTTGCTCACATTGATGGAGCATACCTGTTTTGTTTAGAGCCAAGTCCCCGGCTGCTCGAGTTTGCCGTGTCAATAATGAGAAAGCCATGGCATGATGTCTCCTCTATGTGTATCCTTATCTCAGTGTTGAACATAATTGCCAGTTTAAGGGGCCTAAACATTTTATTTTATTAAAGGTCTGGATGATCCTTGCCTGACTGCGGGTTTGTGTACACCTCAATCCGACTCTGTGTCCTGAACAGAGGCCGCAGTGGTGCAGCGCTTGTGGTCGATCCATCAACATCCTGAAAGGTCAACACTACACCAAGCTGGGAAAATTGATCCTGATAGTCATCCCCAGGTAGTGGAATGAATGTTCACTGAACTACAGAGGAATCACACCCAAATGACTTTCCTGCCACGACATTAGTGTGGCCACTCGCGTAGGAGTTCCTTAGCAAACATGCTCTTTTGCATGGTGACTGTGGACATTTTTGCAAAACTTACGCTTTCAACACTGGATTTTAACGAGAATACTTAATAAAATGTCGCTAACAGGACTTATTTATATGAGAGAGACTATCTGGATGCGCATTAAGTGTCACTTGGTGTCGTAAGCTGTTGAAGGAGCGATTTGCGCCTTTTTAAGTGTTAAATTTGGGTAGCCGGCTTGTATCAGCTTGAAAGCTGAAAATTAGCCTCTCATCATAATAGCATTAATTTTTGTAATTGCAATGTGTATTGTTTAGATTGTACGTGAAGCTTTTAATAATAATTTTCTTAAAAACATGATTTTATATGCTGTCAGTGAGTTTTTTTATTGAAAAAAGTGCTACAATTTAAAAAAAAGTCTCCTATTTCATCAAGAAAAGTACACTGATTCACAATCAATACATTTATTTGGGCCTTTTGCTGATATATGGTGAATTTCGCATGCAATGATACCAGTTTTTGCCATGAAAGTTACGCGTAACAATAATTGGAGACGCAAAATCAGCTGTCGTCACTTAGACTAAAAATCATGCATTCCGACTTGACTGGCCGGCCAATATAGTCACCGCTTTAAATGGCCATTTTAAGGCCTTTACCCCCCATCCGAATGCACTGAAATTGCATATTCATTGTGGAAATAGTTGAAATCCTCATGTGGAGAAAGTTTGAAAAAGATAGGACAAAGTTGAGTTCCCTTAAAGGTTACATTACACTAAATCATTGTGTATCCCTCCGTGTCCATTCGAAAGTAGTGCCTATTTCTAAAGAGTTCCTTTCTCTCTTCTTGAATATAAGCCATTTAACAATGTGAGACCATGACTTTTGTGGTTATTTGTAATATCCTGTATGTGTCTGGAGTACTTTGATGCCTTGGATTGGGAAGCTAACTTAAAAGATGACACTTTTGAGGGTGTGTTTTCTATTGTGTGGGGCTTTTGTCGAAATTAGGATTCCGAAACACGTTTTTCTACGGTGGGTTCATTCGACAGCGATTTACTTTCTTAGAAGTTGCGAGACGGTATGTTTTTGTTGCAATTATTGGAAGATGACAGATCCATCTTTAAAATGATACCAGGTTCGGAAAAATTGATACGTCGGAAAGGCAAGAAAAATGCTGTGAAAGTTTGTCAGTTTTATAATGGGGACCCTATGGGAATCGGAATTAGTGTAATATAACCTTTAAAAAGCACATTTACTGCAATGTCAAGGTCACATGGATTCGTCTGCAAGCGAGACAAGTAGAAAATGAATTTTAATGAATGTTTTGATGATTTGGGTGCTAAAATAGATAGAGGTGTCAATATTTAGGTCCAAATGGATGTTTTAGTGGTTTTAAGACGGTTCCGGATGGGTGGGGGGGACCTGGTATGGACAAGTAAGGGTAACATTTCCACCCCAACAATCTTAATGTAAAATGATTATGATCCATAGATTGAAAGGTTTCAGGTGGAGAGCAAGATGAAAAATATGCAAAATTAATGCATGCAACCCATTTATTGCCATTTTTCTCTTCTCGTTTGTTTCATGACGACCGTGTACCGTCGTTCGTCTGTGCCGTTCGTATGCGGCAAGATGATCAACATCCGCTAGCTGTCTTGCTCTGACTGGTGCACTGGACATGATTTTCAATGTAGTCATCATACTGATTGTTTAATTAACACATGAATTTCAGTTTGTTTTCGTTAAAGTACTAACTTAGCTGTGTATTTTTACAGTGGACGTAGCGGTGCGGTGCAGGTGGTAGACTAGGTATTTCCATATATACACTATTTTTACAGAATTGCGGCCAGTGGAGCAACATAGTCTGATGAGTTAATAGCACTAGTTCTTCAGACAAATAACTTTATTTTCAACCTATAAAGCATATTTAGCTGTAGGTGGGGCCAATTAGCTGTAAGATCTGGCTTTTGTTCTGTTAAGCCCTTAGAGTAATGAATTTCAGAGTGAAGACCATAGCGCCATTTCCTAGTCAAGTATCGGGCAGCTGTATGTCTTTTCAGAAATGCACATGTCTTTTTAAAGGCATGTCATTGTGTTTGCTTTTAATAAGATAGGCAATAAACTCATAACCTTTAGACAAATGAGCATCTGTAAATTCAGATTTCACTATTTCAGAGTCAGCCAGACCATGATTGAGCTTAAGGATTGTGCTGCGGATGCAGGCCTGTGCAGTTCCGGGAGAAAGTCACTGTCTCGGGCAATGCGGTCTGGTATCAGGTAAGCACTATTGAAAGCCTCACACTTTCGGGGGGTCTGAAGCCTTGTGCTGTCAATGCGATCTGGTTCAAGTACAATAAGAATGCATTCTCAAAGCAGTACTTCATCAGATATGGTTATCTCAAGCTTACAGTTCGGCGGGCAGATATGACTTCGATTTGTTCTTGCTAGCAGAACCCCTACAGGCCAAACTATGCGTTAAGCACTATTTTCCACAGCAACCCTTGCAGACAGAAAAACACTACTTAAAATACTTCTGGCATTTAATTTCTAATTTCCTACATATCTCTTTTGTATGTTGTTTGCCCTTTTTAACTCTGACATGCCATCTTGCTCACATTGATGGAGCATACCTGTTTTTTTTTAGAGCCAGTCCCCGGCTGCTCGATTTGCCGTGTCAATAATGAGAAAGCCATGGCATGATGTCTCCTCTATGTGTATCCTTATCTCAGTGTTGAACATAATTGCCAGTTTAAGGGCCTAAACATTTTTATTTTATTAAAGGTCTGGATGATCCTTGCCTGACTGCGGGTTTGTGTACACCTCAATCCGACTCTGTGTCCTGAACAGAGGCCGCAGTGGTGCAGCGCTTGTGGTCGATCCATCAACATCCT